>NC_137084.1:81358960-81494146 GCF_951640355.1 Cnephaeus nilssonii
GGCCCCCCCCTCCCCGTGTCCTCCTGGCCCCCGCCCCGTGTCCTCCTGGCCCCCCCTCTGCCCCGTGTCCTCCTGGCCCCCCCTCTGCCCGTGTCCTCCTGGCCCCCCCTCTGCCCCGTGTCCTCCTGGCCCCCCCCCTCCCCGTGTCCTCCTGGCCCCCCCCCTCCCCGTGTCCTCCTGGCCCCCCCCCCCGTGTCCTCCTGGCCCCCCCGCCCCGTGTCCTCCTGGCCCCCCCCGCCCCGTGTCCTCCTGGCCCCCCTCCGCCCCGTGTCCTCCTGGCCCCACCCCTCCGCCCCGTGTCCTCCTGGCCCCCCCTCCCCGTGTCCTCCTGGCCCCCCCGCCCCGTGTCCTCCTGGCCCCCCCCTCCCCCGTGTCCTCCTGGCCCCCCCCCCCGTGTCCTCCTGGCCCCCCCGCCCCGTGTCCTCCTGGCCCCCCCGCCCCGTGTCCTCCTGGCCCCCCGCCCCGTGTCCTCCTGGCCCCCCCTCCCCCGTGTCCTCCTGGCCCCCCCCGCCCCGTGTCCTCCTGGCCCCCCCCCTCCCCGTGTCCTCCTGGCCCCCCCCCCGTGTCCTCCTGGCCCCCCCGCCCCGTGTCCTCCTGGCCCCCCCTCCGCCCCGTGTCCTCCTGGCCCCCCCTCCGCCCCGTGTCCTCCTGGCCCCCCTCCCCGTGTCCTCCTGGCCCCCCCTCCGCCCCGTGTCCTCCTGGCCCCCCCCCCTCCCCGTGTCCTCCTGGCCCCCCCCCCGTGTCCTCCTGGCCCCCCTCCGCCCCGTGTCCTCCTGGCCCCCCCTCTGCCCCGTGTCCTCCTGGCCCCCCCGCCCCGTGTCCTCCTGGCCCCCCCGCCCCGTGTCCTCCTGGCCCCCCCTCCCCGTGTCCTCCTGGCCCCCCCCCCGTGTCCTCCTGGCCCCCCTCCGCCCCGTGTCCTCCTGGCCCCCCCTCCGCCCCGTGTCCTCCTGGCCCCCCACCCCGTGTCCTCCTGGCCCCCCCTCCGCCCCGTGTCCTCCTGGCCCCCCCTCCGCCCCGTGTCCTCCTGGCCCCCCCTCTGCCCCGTGTCCTCCCTGGCCCCCCCCTCCCCGTGTCCTCCTGGCCCCCCCCCCGTGTCCTCCTGGCCCCCCGCCCCCGTGTCCTCCTGGCCCCCCCTTCCGCCCCGTGTCCTCCTGGCCCCCCCTCCGCCCCGTGTCCTCCTGGCCCCCCCACCCCGTGTCCTCCTGGCCCCCCCCCCGGTGTCCTCCTGGCCCCCCCTCCGCCCCGTGTCCTCCTGGCCCCCCCTCCCGTGTCCTCCTGGCCCCCCCTCCGCCCCGTGTCCTCCTGGCCCCCCCTCCGCCCCATGTCCTCCTGGCCCCCCACCCCGTGTCCTCCTGGCCCCCCCTCCGCCCCGTGTCCTCCTGGCCCCCCACCCCGTGTCCTCCTGGCCCCCCCCCCCGTGTCCTCCTGGCCCCCCCCTCCGCCCCGTGTCCTCCTGGCCCCCCCTCCCCGTGTCCTCCTGGCCCCCCCGCCCCGGGTCCTCCTGGCCCCCCCCGCCCCGTGTCCTCCTGGCCCCCCCCCCTCCCCGTGTCCTCCTGGCCCCCCCCCCCGTGTCCTCCTGGCCCCCCTCCGCCCCGTATCCTCCTGGCCCCCCCCGCCCCGTGTCCTCCTGGCCCCCCCGCCCCCGTGTCCTCCTGGCCCCCCCTCCGCCCCGTGTCCTCCTGGCCCCCCCGCCCCGTGTCCTCCTGGCCCCCCCTCCGCCCCGTGTCCTCCTGGCCCCCCCCGCCCCGTGTCCTCCCTGGCCCCCCGCCCCGTGTCCTCCTGCCCCCCCGCCCCGTGTCCTCCTGGACCCCCCCCGCCCCCGTGTCCTCCTGGCCCCCCCGCCCCGTGTCCTCCTGGCCCCCCCGCCCCGTGTCCTCCTGGCCCCCCGCCCCCGTGTCCTCCTGGACCCCCCCTCCCCGTGTCCTCCTGGCCCCCCACCCCGTGTCCTCCTGGCCCCCCCTCCGCCCCGTGTCCTCCTGGCCCCCCCTCCCCGTGTCCTCCTGGCCCCCCGCCCCGTGTCCTCCTGGCCCCCCCCTCCCCGTGTCCTCCTGGCCCCCCGCCCCGTGTCCTCCTGGACCCCCCCTCCCCGTGTCCTCCTGGACCCCCCCTCCCCGTGTCCTCCTGGCCCCCCACCCCGTGTCCTCCTGGCCCCCCGCCCCGTGTCCTCCTGGACCCCCGCCCCGTGTCCTCCTGGACCCCCCCTCCCCGTGTCCTCCTGGACCCCCCCTCCCCGTGTCCTCCTGGCCCCCCCCCTCCCCGTGTCCTCCTGGACCCCCCCCTCCCCGTGTCCTCCTGGCCCCCCCTCCGCCCCGAGTCCTCCTGGCCCCTCCACCGGGGCCCCTGGGTCCTCGCACTCACACACGGATCAGTGAGGTGTAGGATTAGTGAGGTGTGGGATTAGTGAGGTGCGGAGGGGGGAGTGTGGGGTGTGGGATTAGTGAGGTGCGGAGGGGGGAGTGTGGGGGGTGGGATTAGTGAGGTGCAGAGGGGGGAGTGTGGGGGGTGGGATTAGTGAGGTGCGGAGTGGGGAGGGTGGGTGTGGGATTAGTGAGGTGCGGAGGGCGGAGTGTGGGGTGTGGGATTAGTGAGGTGCGGAGGGGGGAGTGTGGGGTGTGGGATTAGTGAGGTGCGGAGGGGGAGGGTGGGGTGTGGGATTAGTGAGGTGCGGAGGGGGGAGGTGGGGTGTGTGGGATTAGTGAGGTGTGGGATTAGTGAGGTGCGGAGGGGGAAGTGTGGGGGGTGGGATTAGTGAGGTGGGGAGGGGGGAGTGTGGGGTGTGAGATCAGTGAGGTGCGGAGGTGGGAGGGGGCGGGTGTGGGATTAGTGAGGTGTGGAGGGGGGAGTGTGGGGTGTGGGATTAGTGAGGTGGGGAGAGGGTAGGGTGGGGTGTGGGATTAGTGAGGTGCGGAGGGGGAGGGTGGGGGTGGTATTAGTGAGGTGCGGAGGGGGAGGGTGGGGGGTGGGATTAGTGAGGTGTGGAGGTGGGAGAGTGGAGTGTGGGATTAGTGAGGGTGTGAGGGGGGAGTGTGGGGTGTGGGATTAGTGAGGTGTGGAGGGGGGAGTGTGGGGTGTGGGATTAGTGAGGTGTGGAGGTGGGGAGTATGGGGTATGGGATTAGTGAGGTGTTGGAGGGGGTGTGTGGGGGGTGGGATTAGTGAGGTGCGGAGGGGGAGGGTGGGGGGGTGGGATTAGTGAGGTGCGGAGGGGGAGGGGTGGGGGGGTGGGATTAGTGAGGTGCGGAGGTGGGAGTATGGAGGTGGGATTAGTGAGGTGCGGAGGTGGGAGGGTGGAGTGTGGGATTAGTGAGGTGCGGAGGTGGGAGTATGGGGTGTGGGATTAGTGAGGTGCGGAGGGGGGAGTGTGGGGGGTGGGATTAGTGAGGTGCGGAGGTAGGAGTATGGGGGGTGGGATTAGTGAGGTGCGGAGGTGGGAGGGTGGAGTGTGGGATTAGTGAGGTGCGGAGGGGGGGAGTGTGGGGGTGGGATTAGTGAGGTGCGGAGGGGGAGTGTGGGGGTGGGATTAGTGAGGTGCGGAGGTGGGAGGGTGGGGTGTGGGATTAGTGAGGTGCGGAGGGTGGAGTGTGGGTGTGGGATTAGTGAGGTGCGGAGGTGGGAGGGTGGAGTGTGGGGATTAGTGAGGTGCGGAGGTGGGAGTATGGGGTGTGGGATTAGTGAGGTGCGGAGGTGGGAGGGTGGGGTGTGGGATTAGTGAGGTGCGGGGGGGGGGAGTGTGGGGGGTGGGATTTAGTGAGGTGTGGGATTAGTGAGGTGCGGAGGGTGGAGTGTGGGGGTGGGATTAGTGAGGTTCGGAGGGGGGAGTGTGGGGGGTGGGATTAGTGAGGTGCGGAGGTGGGGAGGGTGGGGTGTGGGAGATTAGTGAGGTGCGGAGGGTGGAGTGTGGGGTGTGGGATTAGTGAGGTGCGGAGGGTGGGAGGGTGGGGTGTGGGGATTAGTGAGGTGCGGAGGTGGGAGGGTGGGGTGTGGGATTAGTGAGGTGCGGAGGGTGGAGTGTGGGGTGTGGGATTAGTGAGGTGCGGAGGTGGGAGGGTGGGGTGTGGGATTAGTGAGGTGGGGAGAGGGTAGGGTGGGGTGTGGGATTAGTGAGGTGCGGAGGGGGAGGGTGGGGGTGGTATTAGTGAGGTGTGGAGGGGGAGGGTGGGTGTGGGATTAGTGAGGTGTGGAGGGGGAGGGTGGGTGTGGGATTAGTGAGGTGTGGAGGGGGAGGGTGGGTGTGGGATTAGTGAGGTGCGGAGGGGGGAGGGTGGGGTGTGGGATTAGTGAGGTGCGGAGGGGGGAGTGTGGGGTGTGGGATTAGTGAGGTGCGGAGGGGGAGGGTGGGTGTGGGATTAGTGAGGTGCGGAGGGGTGAGGGTGGGGTGTGGGATTAGTGAGGTGCGGAGGGGGGAGTGTGGGGTGTGGGATTAGTGAGGTGCGGAGGGGGGAGGGTGGGGTGTGGGATTAGTGAGGTGCGGAGGGGGGAGTGTGGGGTGTGGGATTAGTGAGGTGCGGAGGTGGGAGTGTGGGGTGTGGGATTAGTGAGGTGCGGGGGGGGGAGTATGGGGTGTGGGATTAGTGAGGTGCGGAGGTGGGAGGGTGGGGTGTGGGATTAGTGAGGTGTGGAGGGGGAGTGTGGGAGTGGGATTAGTGATGTGCGGCGGGGGGTGTGGGGGGTGGGAGGGGAGAGAGGCCCGCCTGAGGCACAGGCGTCCTGCCAGGGACTCCGCGGAAGGAGCCGAGGGGACGGAGATGCGAGGTGGAGAGCCACCTGTGAGACCCAGGCCGGCAGCTGGACTGCAGAGATGGAGGAATGGCCATCCTCATGACCCGCGGTGCAGGCCCGGCACTGTGCTCAGTGCTCTCAATGGCCACTCTCATCTAGTCCAAATAGCCTACCAAGTACGTGCTACCACCAAACCCATTTTACAGGGAAAGAAACTGAGGCAGACTGAGGTCACTGCTGAGGAAAAGGTGGATCCCAAACGTCAACCAGCTCGCCCTGCCTCCCCGCAGGTCGAGGAAGGGCAGTGTTACACTGGGAGCTCCTCACTCCTCCCCTGGGCCCCTCGTCCCTGGGGAGGGCTCCCAGAGGGCTCCCCTCCCCACTCCCCGCAGCGGCCACCTTGCTGCTGGCTCCTATCCAGCTGGGAGGCTGAGCTGCAGGCTCAGACACCGGAGGAAGTCACAGCAGTCTGCACAGAGGCACAATGCAGGGGCTCCTGCCTCTGGGGAGCCCTCCCCAGGCAGCTCCCCGCACCTCCAGCTCACAGGAGAGGACTCAGCAGACACCGTCGATGCCGCGCACCCCGAGGACTGGTACTTCCTTGTTGGAGGGAGAGCTGTTTACGCAGGAGGGGTTTGTTTTAACCCATTACAGGATTGTGTAGCTGGTTAGGCCGGGGTGGGGGCATTTGGCAGGAGCAAGGGGTGGGGGCAGTGGGGCGATGAGGGCAGTGGGGCATTAGCCAATCCATTCCCCTCCCTGGCCGCTGAAAGGGCCGTGTGAGGTTCAGGGACGGGGAGAAAGCGTGTGAGCCGCCGGCTGTGACTGTGACGGGTGGGTGGGGCGAAGCCCGCCAGCAGCCCACAGGGGACGCACTGGCCGGAGAACGGAGCTGGGAGAAGGGACAGGCGTGTCCTGGCTGCATGTGCCCTGGCCCATCTGCTCCCAGACCAGCTCTGCGCGCCCACCCCCAGCGGGCCTGTGCCTGAGACCCTGCCTCGCCAAAGCTGCGTGGGGTTTGGGTCCGTCCTGTGCGATAAGGAGATACCGATACCGCGTCAGGCCGAGCTCTGCCGGGCACGTCACGGCTCTTTCAGCATCAGCTGTTCACATGACGACTCTTCCCCGAAGGCTTCGCTCAGCTCCTCCTCCATTTTCCACCCTCTTTTGTGAACGGGAAGGGAAGCAGAGATGGAGCCAGGAAAGGCCCGTCCCTCCTCTCCCTCCCCTTCCTCCTCCCGCTCTAACCGGGACGGCCCTGGTCTCTGGTCAGAGACACGGAGGGGCAGGAGGGCCGGCCCACTGCTGCCAGCAGAGGCCTGACAGCCCTGAGGGCTGGCTCCCAGCCCGGCAGAGAAGCAGCCTGCGTCACCGCCAGGCGGCACTGAGTCAGCCGGACCCTGAAACATCTCCCGCCACACCCCCGCCCCTGGGCCCCCAGCAGACACAGCAGCAGGACCGACAGAGGGCAGGAGGCAGCAGGCGGGAAGAAGTCCAGAGGCGAGGAAGCCAGCGGGAGATGCCGGGGAAGTGGGCGAGGCAGCGAAGGGGCGAGGCCAAGGCTACCAGGCAGACAGAGGCTGGGGGGGGGGGGGGGGGGGCGGAGGGCGCTGCTCAGGGCAGAGACTGAGAACAGGAGGGCCCAGGCGGCAAAGCAAGGGGAGGCGGAGACTGCTGAGAGGACAGATGTTCTTTGGAAAAAACATCAAGCAGCCGCCATGCGATCCTACTCCCTGCGAGATCCCAGCTGGGCCTACACTCCCGGCTATCGCAGTCGCCCCCGCCGTACCCCCGCACACCCTGGTCACACTATGGGTGTATGTCTCCCCCCAACTCCCAGGGTGCAGGGGGCTTCCCCGTGGGAGACACAAGCTCCCTGCGGTCCGGTGCGGTCCGGTCCGGCAGCCTGCTGAACAGGGCCAGAAGCCCAAGACCTAGCCCTGGAGGGCCCGGCCCCCG
This sequence comes from Cnephaeus nilssonii, assembly GCF_951640355.1. Lineage (NCBI taxonomy): Eukaryota > Metazoa > Chordata > Mammalia > Chiroptera > Vespertilionidae > Cnephaeus > Cnephaeus nilssonii. The sequence goes on from NC_137084.1 coordinate 81,365,638, forward strand.
CCCCTCTGGCCAGCATGCCGTCTTCCTCTAACCCAAAGCCCTTCCAGGAGCCACAGCCCCCCCCCCCACCCCCCGGGGCCCTCAGTGTCCCTCCAGGAGGGCTGGCCCCGGAGAAGCTCAGACAGGGTCACGTGGACTCAGGCACAACTCGGGGGGAAGGAGGGTGCCGAGGCCTCTGTGGGTTTAGAAAAGGTCAGAGCAAGATACATCAGGACAGAGACCGGTCCTTCGGCCCCGGACCCTCTCGGGGACCTGCGGCTGTCCTCAGAGAAAGGGGGGCAGCGGGGCTGTGTATGCTGCACACCCCACCGGCTCCCATTCCTGAAGGAGGCAATGGCGGTGGGAGCGGACGCCTCCCAAACATCGGGAAGACACCCTTCTTACGGGCAACGTCAGCAGCGTGAACTCAGAGGAGCTCACAAACCCAGGCAATGAGGGCGTCGCTGCCCTTCACAGGCAGAAAGGCGGGCTGGGTGCTGGCACCTGCCCAAGGCCCCGCAGCCAGCAACTCGTGGCCGGCGTCAGCTCCTCACTCGGTGGATACCAAATGCTACACTCCTCCACGCTGTCGGCTGCCCTGGCAGGTGTGGCGATGTGTGGGGGCCGAGGAAACGGGAAATGCTCCGACTCCAGGCCCGGCTGCCCCACTGGGGGGAGCGTTCCCAGCCGGGCCAGGGGAGGGGAGCCAGGGAGAGAAGAACCCAAGGGAAGCGAGAGCGAGTCACTGCACGCCAGCATGCTCTGTCCTTCCCCTTTCCACGTCCTGCCAGCTCCGCTCTGTCACTGGGACTGGTGTTGGGGTCATTCTGGGAGCCTACAGCCAGAGGAGGGGGCGGAGGGGGCAGGAGACAGGCCACTGTCCAGGGCTCTGCCCCTCACTCCCACTGAGCCTCAGAAGCAGCAGGCACTCTTGTCTCCCTCCTCAGCCCCCCACACCTCCCAGCAGCCGCCGGGCATCCCCCTGCTCTCCGCCCAGCAGAGCCATCTATGCCAGGAGCTGGGCAGGGGCCCAGGCTGCCATCCGCGATCCTGCCCTTCGGAGCTCAGCCGACAGGGGACGCCCACAGAGCAACTAGCCGGGCAACTGCCAGCCTCGGAAAGGGCCGGCAAGACACAGACCCCACTTTCCCTGGTCTGGCTCGGAGTTAGATTGGGGGGTAGAACGGAAATAGAGACCACCCCTCCTCAAGGATACACCACACCCACAATATTCCCCCAAGGAGAGAGCTTTAGATTTCACCACAGGCTTCTTTAAAAGGTAAATGCCTCCGACAGGAACAGTCTTGCATACCCTGGCCTGCGTTACTTTAACCCGATTGCTTTCCAAACAGCCAAGATCGGCCTGCATTAGGGAGAGAAACTGGTGGAGAAAAGGAGGGGAATTTTGGAACAAGGTGTAATTTGGGGAAACATGGAACCATTATTGCCCCAGTAAACAAGTTAACACACATGTGAATGGCCTGCTGTTCCCAGAGCTGGCTCCTCACTCAGGCTCGCACTAGCACAGCCCCTGCCTCTGGGGGGTGTGGGGGGTGAGTGTCACAGACAGAGACTGCCCCAGGTGGAGAGGCACGCCCCGTCCCCACGCCCAGGACTGAGAACCCAGACCTGCCCACCCGCAGTGGGCTCTGCCAGCAGCACTCTGGAGGGGAGCCCAGAGCCCACTCTGATCATGAACGCATCGGCTGAGGGGATCTTGCCAGGCCCTGCCCGCCCTCCCCACTGCCAGCGTGGTCAGAAAAAGGGTGGGTCTCAGACACTGTCCTGGACAGGAGCCCAGGAGGCCTGAAGACAGGAGGGCATGTGGGGCGCTGGGTGGGGCCAGAAGGGACAGTGGGTAAAAACTAAGGACATAGGCATAAATTCTGGATGTTAGTGTCACTATTGGTTCATTATCTGTGTGGAAAATAATGTGAACAGAGCCACTTAGAACCAGTCTGCGTGCCTTACTCCTCAAATCTGTGGGACGTGGAGACTGGGCGGAGCGGCCATGCCCACCAGACACACACTGCCCACCAGGCCCCGCCCACCAGACACACACTGCCCATCAGGCCCCGCCCACCAGGCCACACCCACTAGGCCCCGCCCACCAGACACTGCCTAACAGACACTCCCCATCAGACTCTGCCCACCAGGCCCCGCCCACCAGACACTGCCCACCAGGCCCCGCCCACCCAGCTGGAAATGAAAGACACCCTTTAGGATGATGAGCAGCAGCAGGTGTAGCTCAAGCATCACTGGCGGGTCTGCACCTGGAGAAAGCCCCCCTCCCACTCCATGCAGTCTCCCGCCCTTTCCTACAGAGCCCTCGCTCCGCCCCACCCTGGAGCCCGCTCTTCTGGGCTCGGCGGAACCAGCCTCCTGGGCAGCTATTCCTTGAGATCTCAAGGAAGCGCTGGTCCTCTCTCCCTCGACCTTTTATCTTTAGGACAGTGTTTGTAACACAGGTGCCGCACTCGGCATGATATCAACAACGGGGGACACTGTGGGTGTGTTTGGGGGGCTGACTGGAGCTCTGTACTATCTGCTCAAATTTTTCTTATAAATTTAAAATTGTTTTTAAAAGGGCTATTAAAAGTAATAAGCACTTTTAAATTCAGTGAACACAGAAACAGTTCCCTAACCTCCTCCCATCACCGCGCTGGCAGCCAAGCTCGGAGCCGGAGCCAGCAAAGCCTTGAAAGCTGCCTTTTAAGCAGGCGCGTGGGGGCCGTGCAGAGGCCACAGAGGCTCTCCACCCTCTGGAGACAAGGCCCCAGCTCCCTCGATTTGCATTTCAGATGCCCGTAGTTAATCCTTGCCTGAGGATATTGTTCCATTGGTTTTTAGAGGGAGTGGACGAGAGAGGGAAAGACAGAGAGAAACATCAATGTGAGAGAAACACACCCATTGGTTGCCTCTTGCATGTGCCCTGACCAGGGCCCGGTCCGGGGAGGAGCCTGCAACCGAGGTCCGTGCCCTTGACTGGACTCGAACCTGGGAGGCTCTATCCACGGAGCCAAGCTGGCTAGGACCAATCATTCTGTGTAATAACCTGACTTAAAGTGCCTGGCCCCTCAGCGTTCGAACCGGATACTGCGGAGAGCAGAGGTGGTGATCTCCTGGTGGCGAAAGGACGCACAGTGGCCGGACACCCTGCTGGACCCCACACTGCCCCAGGCTGCTGGGCAGACAGGAGCAGGGCCGGCTGCCTCCGCCCATCCTCACTGCTGCTGACGCCTCCCTGGGGGCCCCTTCCCACTGGGTCCCCACACCGCGAGGTCTGCCCCCCCCTCCCCCAGGGGGACACCCTGGGCCCACAGATCCCCATGACTCGGAGCTGTCTCTCTGGAGCTCAGAACCCACCCAGCCTGGCTGCACGGGGGAGGGGTATATGTTATACTGCCTTCAAGATGGAGGGACTTCTCAGGAAGAGGAACAGGAAGTCACCAGGAGAAAAAGGAAGTCCCCTCCTTAGAAAGGGAAACAGAATTCTCAAGTCACAGACGCAGGCTTGGTTTCTGAGCCCCTGGAGACCCCTAGCAGAGGGGGTGCAGCGCCTCACCCCCCCCACCGTCCCCGCCGATGTCTCAGCCATGCTCCCAGGGGCCTCTCATAGGGCCCTCAGAGGCAGGAGCTCAGCGCAGTCCCATGCGGCCACCGCCAGCCAGCCAGCCGAGAGCGTGTGGTGCCAGGATGAGCGAGGGAGCAGGACCCCGGCCAGAGGGAGGCCAGGCCCCTGTCCTTGTGGTGATCAGGCCACCTCCAGGGGTTCTGGCGGGCAGGCAGCATCACAAAGAAGCCCCGCTGGGGCCCCCACAGCTGCTGGGCTGGGCAGGAGCGAGTCAGGCCAGCACAGGCACGGCCTCCTCTGCGGCCTCCTCCGCGGCCGCTGACAAAGGGCCATTCAGGAGAGGCTGACAAGCAATCCCAGCTATGGGAACGAACGCAGAGCAGCTGCGGGGCAAGGCCCCTAACCCCCTCCCCACCAGCCACACCGCAGTGCCCAGGCAACCTCTGCCCGCCTCCCGAAAGCCCGGCTCTGCATATACTCCCACTGTCTTGCTTGGGACATGGGGTGTGGCCTGGGGACGAACCGTGACCCATAGGGCCTCCTCCCTGGAGATCTGTCCTAGGCCTTGGGGTGAGGGTGGGTACATGCACTGATGGAGGGTTTACTTGACCTTGCTCATCTTGGCTCCAGGAAACACACTGTCCCCGGCCAGACACGGGCCCTCATTCCCTGTCCCCACAGAGCACGGCCACACCTCCTCCCACACAGGCACCAGTGTGTCCCCATCAGACACCAACTCCTCGGGGCAGAGCCACGCTCTGGGCACATCTGAGTGTCCAGAACTCAGCGTAGCAGCTGCTCAGTAAATGCTGGTGACTGACTGAGTGAGTGTCCATACCATTACCCTCACGTCCTCGTCCAGTCTGAGCTCAGAACAGCCCAAGGGTGTGTACTGACTTTCTGAGGAATGTTAAAACTTTCTGTGCCCAGCCCCCAGGTCCTCTCTTCTGCTCTCTAGGTCTCAAACCCCAATCACCAAACGCTCCGAGTCCGCTCCCTCCACTGACCTAGCCCTTAAGCATCCCAGACCGAAGCTGGAGTCAAATTCTTCACTGGACTCTCCCACAGGACGCAGGCCGGGACGAGAACCTCCCCCTCAGGACGGTGTGGCAGCCCTGGGTGAGTGACAGGCAGAAGGCGCTGGGAAGGGCGAACGGCGTCCACCTCTCCTGGTGGAACGGTCCCCGCCGTGCTCATGGGCTTCCTCCGTGGCCCGCACCGAGCCAGGCACCGTCTGGGGCAGCAGTGACCTTGCCATTGAAGAGGGGAGTGGGGGTGGAGGGGAGAGGGCGTGGACGTAAGTCGCTAAGAGGAAAGCACAGTGGGCCACAGAGCCGGGGGGCGGGCAGTAGGAAAGCCCGCGTGTCGGGGAATTAGGAAAAGCAGTTGAAAGAAAGAGCACAGGAGAAGCGCCTCAGAGGGTGATGTAATAACAACAAAATGCCGTTCTGATAACACCGTCACCGCAAGCATTCCCACAGCAGCCGAGACCGCGGAGGTTTACTGTGCCGGGCACACGCAAGCACTTTACACGTCCCTGCCCAGTCCGTGTGCCCATTTGACACACGGTAAGAAAACTAGCGAGCCTGAGAGCCCGGACTAGAGCCCAAGCGTGTGTCCCCAAAGGCCACCCCAGGTAGCAGGCTGCAGTGGAGAGCTCCTTCCAGAAGGCCTGGCACAGGGGCAGGAGGAACTCCTCAGGGAAGGTGGCTGGGGCACCCGGTGACAGCCCCCAGAGCCCGTGCAGTGCCAGCGCCGCGCAGGCGACGAAGAGCCACCGTCTGACAGGCTGAGGTCAGCGGGGACGGCCTGGGCCCGAGCCAATGGAGCGAAGGGGCCATCACCCGGCCTGGCTGAGCCGCAGCTGGCCGCGGTGACCGTGAGGCCCTGTGAGCGCGTGCTGTCTGCCTCAGGTCCGCCAGCTTATGTGTGTGTCTGAGAGGGAGCGTGTGCACGTGTGAGTGAGCATGTGAGCGAGGCTGGGCCTTCCTGTGGAAGAAGGAGGTGGCAGGGCCTTCCCGGTGGGGGGTGGGGTCAGGTCAGCAGGCGGAGAGGAAGGGACAGGACAAATCCATTGCTCTGCCTGAGCAGGAGGGCCTGGAGAGTGAGCAGCCATCATTCCACAGCTCTGTGAACCAAACGAAGGCCACGGAGCCGGCCACGGAGGGACTCAAGGATCGTCTTAAAATGATGTGAATGAATGGAAGCTCCTGGCCTCGGGCCTCTGCTGAGGTCTGGCTTTGCCCTCTGGGGTGTGGGGTCACGGTCATTGGCACTGGACCCGCCCTCATCGCCGGCCCCCTCCACCCCCGATCAGACATGCTGAGCTGGAGCAGCCGCACTCCGAGTCCCAGCCTCGCCCTGGGCCTGTGCGCCCTCGCACATCTCCAGCAGACTCCAAGCGGGCCTCCTACTGTCCCAGGTCAGGCTCTCCCCTCCTCCCTCCTGCTCCCGAGCAGAGATGCTGCCAAATGGCCCCACGCTTCTGTCTGGGCCGAGACATGCTGCTCTCACGGGGCCGAGAGAACTGGCCAGCACCTCCCGTCCCACTCTCTGGCTGCCAAGGCGCCCCCCCGCCCCCGAAGACGGCCCCCTCCAACGGAGGGCCCGTGTTCACCCTCCCCCCCAGAGGACGCTTCTTTCGACTCCACCCGCCCCAGTTTGGGTCCCGGCGGAAGAGAACCAGGTGGACCAGTGTGGGGGGCGGGGGGGGGGCGGCTCCCACAGCCCCAGAGAAGACAGCTTGGGCACCTGGGTGCAGGCGGAGGCTTTCTCTGGGGTTAAACGGAGACCAGCCCCGTTCTGCTCAGCTCAGTGACAACCGTTTTATGAAATAATGATTACGATTCAGCACCAGAGACAAGGGGTCTCTTTCAGATTGTATAATGGACAACAATTTAGAGGAAGAAATGCCTTTGAAATCATGGGACCTAAACCCCCCTGAAAACAAGGTGATAGTGACAGACACGAGGTGGAAATAGAGGTCTGGAATCTTGGAGGGTTTCAGTGGCTAAAGATCTGTCTAAGCCACTTCTGGCTTTCACCAGAAACATCCCTGAGGAATGAGTGCGCGGCCCTCAGGGCAGAGCCTGGGCTAGAGCCGTCTGTGCTCCAGGCTCCCAGCCGGCAGCCGGGCCTCTGCCTCGGGCTGGGCCGTCAGGGCGGCTTCATCTCCCCGGGGCTCGGGCAGAGGCGGGTGGTCTGTTAGGCAGTGAGCCTGGGGGCTGCCTGGCAGTCTGCCTGCCACCAGATGGCAGCCACCTGAATCCAACGGGCCGGGGCAGGGGTGTGTGCTGATTTACGGGGCGTTTCCAGGGTCGAGGGAACGGCTCCTTCTGCCACACCCTCCAAGAAAACATAATGCAGCAGGCTCCCCAACCCACAAGGGACCCACACTTGGAAAAGACATACCAGTCTCCCGAGGGCTGCTGAAGGTCAGAAGGCCCAGCCGTTCTTGGGTGTGAGTCTCAATTTCCCACCTGAGCCTCAGTTTCCCCATATACACAATGTCCTGATTGGGTGTTCCCTCAAGGCCCCTTCTGGCTCTTAAAAATCTAGGACTCTAAGGCCAGGAGGTGTGTCTTCCTCCTCTCCTTCATGGCCCCAGCAACTAACACACAGTAGGCCTTTAAACAAGCTCGCTGGGTGAATGAGATGGTCCTCGGTCAGTCCCAGGACCACGGAGGTCAGGGAGACCTGCCTTGTGCCTACCGCCTGACCCTCCCAGAACCCACAGGTCTCAGCGAAGCCCTGGCAATCCCGCAGCCACTGCAAACTGCTTCCTCTCTGGGAAGCAGAGATGTGGCTGGAGGAGCCACGCGGGAAAAGGTGCCAGCGAAGAGGGAGGCCTGGACGCCAGACAGATCGCCGACTTGCACTCTGCCAGCTCACCTGGCTCCTCTCCTTCCCGCTCTTCTGACTGCCCTCATCTGTGGCCCGAGGGCCCCCTTGTAGCTGCTCCCGGCCCCTCCCCATCCCTGCCACCTCAGGGAGGCTCCGAGCCTTCTGCTGGCCCCAGACCGCCTGGCCCTCCGAGAGGCAGGAAGACGGCCTGAGCCGACTCCTAGGCTGGTCCAGGAGCCGCGGGCTTTCTCAGGGGCAGGGCGTGGAGAAAGCAGCCGAGAAGACTTAAATTCTGACCCAGGAGAGGGGCTCCCCTTAGAGACATCTCTCTGCCTGCCTCTCAGGGTTCCTGGGAAATGTGTTCCTCCGGCCTCGGCCCTCCCCCTATACCTGTTGGCATAGAAATGTCAAGGCAAGAAATGTCCTCTCTTCCAGATGAGATCTACTTAGAAGCACCGTGTGTGTGTGTGTGTGTGTGTGTGTGTGTGTGTGGTGTGTATGTGTGTGCATGTACACTATGATGGCAGGGTGTATGGGTGGGTGGTGTAGAGGTATGTGTATGTTGTGTTTGGTGTGCATGTGATGTGATATATGTGTATCAGCGGTGGTGTGTGTGCAGTATGGTATGTATGCATATGTGTTTGTGATGTGTACTGTGGGAGGATGAGGAGAGTGGGTAAAGGGGCCATGTCAGTTTGGGTGGGAGCTAGCTAGGCGGGACCCCTGCCAGAGAAGCCACAGATACCCAGTATCCAGGCAGCCATGTTGTGGGGCGGGGAGGAGACAGGAGGTGAGGAATGGGCAGGAAAAGCAAGGAGGCAGCTGAATTAGAGGCGTTTCCATGGTAACTACCAGGCAGGTCACATGCCAAAGGCTAAGTTGCTGGAAACGTACACACATCCACAATATGAGAGCGCGAGGCCCCCGGAGTGGGGGTATCTTCAACCATCTCCAAACCTGAGCATCCGGCCAGAGAGCACCCGCCAAGGAGACAGGGAGAGGGGGCAGAGGCCACCGGGTGGGGCGAAGCCCAGCAGCCTGGGCCCCACCGCCGGAGGCGGGCAGCGGGTCCGGGCAGGCCCGTTTCTCCGCACAGCCGCTCTCTGCTCCCACCTGGGAGCTTTCTCCTCCAGCCACCACTTGTAAGAGCCAGAAGCCGGCGCCAGGAGCGCCTCCAATTCCGCACGGAAGCTCCGGGGGACACAATGGGGAGGCTCTGCCGGTCCGCCCCGCCCGGGAAGGGGCTGGGTAGGAGGAAAGGAGGGAAGGAGGGGGGGGGGGGAGCAGGGCTCCCTAGAAGAAATCGGGACTGGGTAAACAAGGAGGAAAACACTGGTGCAGACGTCCTCATGATCCCCGCGCCCTGGAACCCCAGCCTTTCTCTGCCTCCCCCCACCGCCGGCCGCTCCCCTAACCAGCAAGTTCCATTTTGTGTTGCTCCGTGGTCCACACTCACACCCAGCCGCCCGCCCAGGCTCTGCTCCGGGGGCCACGGCTAGCAGGTAGCAAAGGGCAGGCGCCCGCCGGATACAGGATGGTGCGGCCCTTTCCCTTCTCCCCAAAACCAGAGCCCGCGCGCCAAGCGAGCGCGTTTACGGCCCCTGGCCTCGCCGGGCCTCCCCGCCCACCCCAGGGCCCCGCTCCCCTCCGACGCCCACCTCCTCCTTTACCGCCGCCGGGAAGACGGCTCCCACCCGCGAAGCCAGCAAACCGCGCAGCTCGCCGGCGCCTCCGACCCTTCCCCGCCGGAGCCTCTCCCTCCAGGAGGGAGAGCCCCACCTCGCCCCTCGCGGCCGCTCACCTGCGCAGCGCGCTCCTCTCCCAGGCGAGGCCCAGAGGACGTGCCGAGTCGGAGGAGCTGGGAGTGGCGCCCGGGGCAGGACGGTGGGGAGGCTCTCGGCTTTCCGCTCCTTTCGCGGGCCGGGTGGGGAGGTGGGCGGGGCTCCTCGGGCTGGGGGCGGGGAGGTGGGCGGGGCTCCTCGGGTTGGGGGTGGGGAGGTGGGCGGGGCTCCGCGGGCTGCTGGGGGTGGGGGCCGGGGGTAAGGGCGGGGGGGCCGTAAGGGTGGGGGGCGGGGCTCCGCGGGTTGCTGGGGTGGGATGGGGGCTGGGGGTGGGATGGGGGCTGGGGGTGGGATGGGGGCTGGGGGTGGGATGGGGGATGGGGGCGGGGGGCGGGGCTCCGCGGGCTGCTGGGAGATGGGGTGGGGTGGGGTAGGGGTAGGGGAGGGTGCGGGGCTCCGCGCGCTGTTCAGGGACCCCCGCCGCCCTGCCAGCCCCCGCCGGCTCCCGGGCACGTCCACGCAGACCCACGCCGCCCCGCCCCGGGTGGAAGGGGTTCTTGCGAAGCGCAGCCACCTCGGAGGAGCAACAGGAGCTGGCGCCGGGGGCGGGCCCGCGCCCGCCGCTGTTTGATTTCCCTCTGATGCGGGAGGGAAGGGAGCGAGACAAACAATGACGGCCAGTGTCGCTCTGCAATAGTAAACCGAGGGGACGGGAATCGGATGAAATAACCCAGCGAGACAGCAGCCCACGCGCCTCGCAGCCTGGCAGTGCGGGGAGCGCGCGCATGAATGGCTGCGTCGTGGCGCCGCGAGTCTGGTTGTAGCTGCCATTCAGCGAGAGCCAGGTGGGGCGCTCACCCCAACCACAGATTTGCTGCCCAGAACCCCCTTTTCAAGACCCCTGCCAAGTCTTAGTACTGCCCCCTCCCCAGCCCACTCCTCAGGATCCAAATTCAAGGTAGAAAACTGCGCTTGAAGATTTAAATCCTAGTTCTACGCAACTCGACCGGCGGCTTGAGCGAGCCCCTCCGCTTTCTCCCGTGAAATGGCTGACCCCCGGCCCCTGGAGGCTTAGCCCAGCCTCAGCGCTCAGAAGCCGGGGTCACGGGAGGAGCAGGCCTGAAGAAAGGGAAGAGGCCAGCTGGGCAGAAACCACAGAAACTCAGCAAGGCCTGGCCACCGGTTGGCACCCAGGAGGCCATGCCGCCTGCCAGGAGGCTGCCCAGCCCAGCTGAGATGGGGGTCCACAGGCCGAGGGGTGGCTGGTGAGAGAGGCTGGACAGTCCGAGCCTGGGCAGGGCCTGGGGACTTCATTACAAACCCGGGGAGGCGGGCACTGCTGGGAAGAGTCCCAGCCCTGGGCCTCCGTTTTCTCATTTGTGCAATGAAGGAGGTGGACTAGAATCCTGAGGCCCCTTCCAGCGCAAAACCTAGGTAATTTAACTGTTTAATAAGCGGTCTGGTCTTAAAACCTGAACACAGGAAACATGCGTACATTCAGGAAAGCTGTGCATGCTTTGGAAGCCACAGATGGCTCCTGAAATAGTGAGGCTCAGGGTTGGTGGGGGTGAGGGGTGGTAGACCCCTGTGATCCATGTGACTTCCCACAGTGATATCTCCAACTTTGTTCTTCTTTCTCAAGATTGCTGTGGCTAGAAGGGTTTTTTTTTTTTTTTTTTTTTGTGGTTCCAAATTGATTTTAGGATTATTTATTCTAGTTCCGTGAAGAAAATGCCATTGGTATTTTTTGTTTTTCTTTTTTTTAAAATATATTTTTATTGATTTCAGAGAGGAAGGGACAGATAGAAACATCAATGATGAGAGAGAATCATTGATCAGCTGCCTCCTGCACACACTCCCACCCCCACCCCCGCCCCGAGGATCGAGCCCGCAACCCAGGCATGTGCCCTTGACTGGAATCAAACCTGGGATCCTTCAGTCTGTAGGCTCTATCCAATGAGCCACACCAGCTAGGGCACAATTGGTGTTTTGATAGGGATTGCGTTGAATCTATAGATTGCTTTGGGTTGTGTGGACATAAAATCCAACGTAACATGACATTCTGTCTTTACAACCCAACACCCTTTTCTGCTTCATCTCCTGAGACATTCTGTGCACTGCCTTCCCCATCCATCCAATCCTTGCCAACACTGTCTCCCAGCTCAAGAGGGCCAGTCACAATTATTCAAGTACACTGCTTGCTTTTCTGCCCCCAAACTATGACTCAGATCATTTTCTCTCCTTAAGACATCCCCTCTCTCACTCCTTTACTTACCAGAATCCTACCTGCTGGGCAAACCCAATGTAAATACCACCTATTGAAATGGAAGCTGTCTTGGCCATGAGCAGTGTTGTCTCCACATCTGACTTTGGACGTACCAGAGTCTGACTTCTATGATGTCCAATTGCATGTGTGCTGCCCCAATAGAGTGGGACTTCCTTGGGGTCAGCCGGGCATATCTCTGCACCCATAGGCCCCGGTGTCTTGCTTGGGAACCCATGTATACAGGCTGAATTTAAGGGAATCATAGCTCACAAGACCCTACATGATCGTGCCCCCAACCTTTTCAGATTCATGTTGAATGCTCTCTTGCTCGCTCTCTCTCCAGCCAGCAATCCCTCCGTTTAACCGTGGGGTCTGCAGACCTGGTTCCCTGAGCACTGGCACCTGGGGCTAGGCAATGCCTGGGAAGTGCATTTGCCTTGTTCTCTTACTGAGATGAATGGATGAAGTGGCTGTGCTATGGAGGCCACAGGCAGAAGAAAATCGGGTGGTGAGTCTCACAGGGCTCCTAGGCCAGCAAAGGGCGGGGGACCCTGACGTTGTGGCTACAGGGAAGGACGTCTCGTGGAGCTGGAGGGACTGGGGAGGGTGGCAGACATGTCGGTTCCCTAGATCCACTCTCTTCTTTCCCTTCCTATCAGAACTGCTTTCTAACTGAGCTGCAATGCGTTCAATTTAAACTACCGATTTCCCAGACTCCTTTGCAATTAGGGGTGTCCCAATGACCCAACTCTGGCCAAGGAGATGGGAACAGAATTGTACTGAGTGAGAATTCTAAGAAAGACACAGTAGTATGTACCTTTTGCCCTTGGCTTTTTCTTCTTCTTCTTCCTCCTTCTCCTCCTCCTCCTCTTTCTCTTCCTTCTCCTTCTCTTTTTTCTCAGAAACATGGATGTGATGCCTGGAGGGGAAGCAGCCATCTTGCAACCAGGAAGAAGAAGTCTCCTGCTAAGGATGGTAGGACAGGAGGCCATCAACAACATCTGAATGACTTCATTGTGGAGTTCTGGTTTCGTGAGAAAATTCAGCTCCTATTACATACCTGTGCAGGAGCTCATTATCTGTTCCGTGCAGTTAGCACATCCCTAACTGATGCGCGTGAGGGCCCGCTGGGAGGACAGCGTTTCGTCCTGAGAAAGCCCCTCCCCTGGAAGACCACCTGCCACGCACAGCCCCACGCGCACAGGCCTGGCACACCCAGCACGTCGAGGACCCAGCCACCACCTCTCCTCTTGGAGTGGGGCCTGCATGGCTCCTTCCCTTCGCTACCTTGATGCCAAGGCCTTGATTGGGGGGAAGGGAAGAGAGCAGAGGCAGCCATCGTGGGAAAGTCTGAAATAAAATCTCGCCCTGCCTCCCCGCCCCTCCCCAGGAAAAAAGCAAGGCGTGGCAAAGCCTGGATGCGGCTTGTTTTGAAGTGAAAAATCCACGCCAGTTCCGTTAGTTTGGAAAACCAGTTGCTGCCTGGATAACTTAAACCTGCCCGATAAGCGTGAACTGTCACCTCAAGGTGCTGGGCTCTAACTGTGAGCACACATCCGCCAGAGCTGCTGGTTCTCCAGATTGGAGCACGTGACGCCTCTTCCCCCAGCCTTTGCACTCTGACAATATGCCACCATTTGCCCGCTCCCAATGGTGCCCCTGGGAGAAAGCCAAGCGATGCTGCCCTTCAGAGATAATGGCGTTGGAAATTCAATACTTAATGGCTCCCCAGACAAGACCAGAATAGCCTCGTGTTCTGCCTTCCTGGCGCAGAGACGCCAGCAGCCTGTGAGCATCAGCAGGCGCCTCAAGCCCCGCCCCTCCCCGAGTGCCCGGAGCCAGCCTTCATGGCGAGAGCCACCTGTTTATCATCATAGAGTTTTGTCCAACCCGCTGCACCGGCCTCAGAACATTGGCGCAGCTGAGTGTCTGAGCCGAGAGAACCTGCGACCCAGCAGGCACCTCCATTCAGACTATAAACTCGCTTTGCAAGTTGATCATTACCCACCAGCTGGGTCATGTTTGCCGTGCAGTGAAGATTGACTTGAATCCACTTATTTTCTTCTGCACCCCAACTCCCACCCCCACCCAAAGCCTGAGCTGGTGTTTAAGAAAACAATAAAAATGACGTGGGGCTGGTGGACTGTTGAACTTCATTATATGGAAGTCACGTAAAGGCTGCAGACCAACTGCCAGGCGGGAGAGGAACGTCCCTGCACCTCTCCCAGGAAGCCTGGCATCCAGGGGCTGCTCCTGGCCTGTCTTGGGAAGGGGCTCAACTCCGATGACAGTGGGCATCCAAGAAGGATGCTGGGCAGGTCTGCAGGTCACTTGTGGCCACACAGGCACTGCCTCTCTCGTCTGTTTTGTTTCAAATATGTTTTTGTTTATTTCAGAGAGCAAGGGAGAGGGAGAGAGAGAGAGAAAGAAACATCAATGATGAGAGAGAATAATTGATCGGCTGCCTCCTGCACGCCCCCTACTGGGGGTAGATCTGGCAACCCAGGCACGTGCCCTGACCTGGAGGCCAACGGTGACCTCCTGGTTCATAGGTTGATACTCAGCCACTGCGTCATGGCAGCCGGGCCTCTCTTGTCTGTTTGTAGTGGACTCTTGGGTGGATTTCTCCCCTCTCCCTCCCTCCTGTAATTGTTCTCTGATGATGCTGTTCATGTAATTGCCTCTTACGCTGCAGGCATACTTAATGTCCAGCATTTAAAGCATTATCTCTATTGGTTTTCATTTTTCAGGACTTGTATCAAAACAGGTGTGGCTGGTGGGAGTCGATGGGTATCGAGCTCACTATTCTGGCCATTCGCTGGAACAGCCCTTGCACACACCCACTCCCTGGCACATTGCTGGAGTCCACAGCTGTCCTCCTACATTTAACTCACAGCTTCCTGCCTTAGCACTGCGAGGAGGGCCGCAACGTTTAGCCTGGGAATCAACCGAATTGTCTACTCTCCGATGGCGAGTAACTTAGAAATGGGAAGGGTGTCTTGTTTACGTTTTTGTTTTGTGTTAATCCTCACTCAAGGATATTTTTCCATTGATTTTTAGGGAGAGTGGAAGAGAGAGGGAAAGACAGAGAGAAATATCGATGTGAGGGAGACACATCGATTGGTTGCCTCCTGCACGCACCCTGACCAGAGCCCGGGCTGGGAGGAGCCTCCAACCAAGGTATGTGCCCTTGACCGGAATTGAACCCGGGACTCTGTCCTCAGGCCGATACACTGAGCCAAACCGGCTAGGGCTTGTCTATGTTTTTAGCTCTCTTCTTCCCTCTCCTCTACTTGCCAATATAATTGGTATATGATGGGTGTTTGCTGACTGCAAAAGACCGGAAGGGTATTGACAGAGAAATCCAGCGCAAATGAATTAGCCCCCAGAACAGCACTTCAAGGCTGTTTGGTGTGGGAGCGGGCAGGGGAGGAGGGAGCGATGGGAGCCGCTCCCTGAGACACAGGCACAGGCCATGGGCACAGCACACTCCTACAGTCGGCTTCACAGTCATGGTAAACCGTGTTTACAAAGACGGCCTCAGTCACGTCTCCTGCCCTGGCTCCCGCAGTGCAACTCCACCCTCCCACTAAGAGTGGAGTCTGCCTCCTGTCGCTCGGTCCGGGCTGCCTCTGACTTACTCTGAGTCATAGAAAGAGGCAGAACCATCACTGAGGAACTTTGGAGACTGGGCCTTAAGAGATCTGCAGCCCTGGCTGGTTTGCCTCAGTGGATAGAGCGTCGGCCTGCGGACCAAAGGGTCCCGGGTTTGATTCCCCTCAAGGGCACCTACCTCAGTTGCAGGCTCAATGCCCGGCCCTGCTTGGGACGCATGCGGAAGGCAACCAATCGATGTGTCTCTCTCACAATAGATGTTTCTCTCTCTGCCTCTCCCCCTCCCTTCCACCCTCTGGAAATCAGGGGAAAATATCCTTGGGTGAGGATTTAAAAAACAAAGAGAGATCTGCAATTCCTGTCTTAGATCTGGAATGCCAGCTCGGGAAGCCAGCTGCTCCGTAAGGCAGAGCGCCTGCGGGAGAGAGACCAGGTGGAGGCGGCCCTGAGGCCTTGGATGTCCCGGCCCAGCTCCGGGCTGAAGGCAGCCCCTTGGGCGAGCCGACCACAGACCTCTCAGCTGGCCTGCCCGCTTCCTACTCCTCGGGCAGGAGAGCCTTGAGTGGTGGTGCTTTAAACACCAATCAGGGAGCATTCTGTTTTGCAGCAACAGATGGCTAACTTGAGGCGATGGGGCCCACCCAGCGGCCCACCCAGACGTGGAACCTGCGTATCAGCATTTTAACAGCCCCTCGCTGCACCGCTGCACCTGAGAGGGGAACTGATGGGCTCAGTCCCGTAACCATTCTCGGTCCGGGCGGACCAGAGCGAGGCCTCCCGCAAACGGATCCGGCCCTCTTTCCCTTGCCCACTCACCTCTCAGGATGTCTGTCTCCTAACTGAGGCGTGAGAATCACACACTGCCTAAACTCATGGAAAGCATTTTAAAATATTAACTAGGCTGTGGCCTTGTGCGTGCTGATTATTCATGTCCTGATGAAGGTAAGAAGGTTTAAAGCATCCAAGGCAAGAGGTGGGACTGATCAGGGACATCTTCTGGGAGGTGCTGGCCTGGAGCAGGAGGCTGGGGCCTGGGGGGAGGCCTGAGGCTGGGGTCCGGGGGCAGGCCTGAGCTGGGGTCAGGGGGGAGACCCAAGGCAGGGGTCAGGGGGGAGACCCAAGGCTGGGGCCAGGGGGGAGGCCCGAGGTTGGGGCCAGGGAGAAGGCCCAAGGCTGGGGCCTGGGGAGCCCCGAGGCTGGGGCCAGGGTGGAGGCCCGAGGCTGGGGCCTGGAGGAAGCCCGAGGCTGGGGCCTGGGGGAGGCCCGGCTGCAAGGAGCTGGGCTGGCGGTAAGGCTGGTTGGGTTGGCAGGTCCAGAAAGTCCCTCTGGGGAGGAACGGGTTGTGAAGTTTCCATTCAGGCTCCGTTTTTCTTATCTGGCTCTCCCACCAGCGGAGGGAGAGGGACTGGCTGGTGCCCAGGTGCCAGGGCCTGTGACAGACTTCCCAAGGCCCGGCTGCCCGCCCGCTGTGCTGATGAGAAAGCTGACCGGGGCCTGGAGAGGGCAGCCCCGGCTGAACCAGCGAGACCCAGGGCTTCCGAACCTGGTGGCAGGGTCCCGCTCTCTGCCCCGACCCCTCACAGCCCAGCCAGCCCCCACCTTGTCATTAGAGGAGGCCTCAGAGACCCCACCCAGCTGTAGCGCCCCTTTCTCCCCTAAGGACCCCTGTACGAGGGGTGCACATTTGCGCTACCAGCTGCCCTTGCTGTGGACGGAACAAGAGAGACGGGATTTGGCTTGTGGCAGGAGAGCTCAGCGCCAGGCAGAGGGAAGACCTCCTGGGTCCGATGGGCAAATTGAGCGACGTCGCCAATTTATTTCTCTGGCAAACAGTTCTTGCTCAGCGAGAGGTGACGATGCTGCCTGCACGTCCAGGCCAAAGAACAGCTTCTCCGGAGCGGCAGGTGGGGGCACGAGGGTGGCTCCTGGAACCCGTGCCGCTGGTCCTGGGCAGGCGCCCCACGTCCTCACCTGTGAGGAGGTATTGATGACTGTCTGTCCCAGGGGCGGGCAGAGGGCTGGTTGAGATAACACATGGAAAATACCCACCACAGTGCCTGGCAATGGCAATTGCTCAGTAACTATTTGTCCTTAACGTCTCTGTACTAACTAACCCACCAGACCGCCCCGAGACAAAGCGTCACCTTTACGGGCCATCTGGTACGTACCTTTCAGGTGCCAGCACAGAGCGAGGCGTGCAGCTCACCTTCCCACAGCGACCTCGAGTGCTCCCTGTTACTTATCCCCATTTTCTTGGGACTCTCTTTAAAAAATATATTTTTAAAATTGATTTCAGAGAGGAAGGGAGAGGGAGAGAGAGATAGAAGCATCAATGATGAGAGAGAATCATTGATCGGCTGCCTCCTGCACACCCCCCACTGGGATCAAGCCCACAATCCCGGCATGTGCCCTGACCGGGAATTGACCCGTGACCTCCTGGTTCACAGGTCGATGCTCAGCCCCTGAGCCACGAGGCCGGGCTCTTGTGACTCTCTTTATGGTGAATCCCACCGTGTAGCAGACCATTGTGACAAAAGTCATCGAGGGTGCAGATGTCCATGGTCAGACCAGTCCTGCCACTAAAGGCCAGCGGAAGGCGCCCTGCTTCGGCAAGACGTGCGGCTGCGCGTCCCCAGCCTGCCATGGGCTCCAGCTGGGGGAGCGCCCCTGACCCTGCCGGTGTCAGGGACCTGGCCGGCAGTTTATCTCAGGAGCTGCTCAGAGGATAGAGCTGCAGGACTCAGCACAACTCTGGGGGGAGGGGGGAGGGGGGAGGAGGGAGGAGGGAGGGGGGAGGAGGGAGGAGGGAGGGGGAGGAGGGAGGAGGGAGGCGCAGGGGAGGGGGGAGGAGGGAGGCGCAGGGGAGGGGGGAGGAGGGAGGCGCAGGGGAGGGGGGAGGAGGGAGGCGCAGGGGAGGGGGGAGGAGGGAGGCGCAGGGGACCTGGAAGGACTAGGAACACAGAAGCGACTCGGAGCACTTCCCCTCTGCCTGGCACAGCGCTGATGAGGTCACAGAGTCACCCCTTTTAATCTGCACCACAGCCCTGCACAGCCCCTGCTATTGTCCGCGATTCAGAGACAAGGCAACGGAGCCTGGTTGCTCAGTGGGAAATGGCAGGACCAGGGCTGAGGTCTGGGTGCAGGGCAGGTACTTGGTGGGGTTTTGTTTGGGGAAGATGCGACCTCGCCCATGCTTTCAGAAGTTCTGCACTCCGGGCCCTTCTTCCCACGAGCGATCCTGCTCCGGGCGCCCCCCAGGCATGTCCTGTGACTCAAGGACCCTCCACAGTCCTGGCCACCCCACCCCTGCCTGGGTGGGGCCGTGGCCCTGGCACTCCCCCTCCTCTCTCTGTCTCTGCACAGTTCACACCATTAACTGGGCCAGCAGAGGACTGTTTGCTCTGTCCAGCGGTCTGTTCCGCGGAGTCAGAGAGGTGTTTTTCCACTCCAAAGAGGCCATTGCTCTTCCTCTCCCGCCGTGCACTTCCTGCTTGTGCCTAGTGAGACTGTATTTCTGTCTGGAATAATGAAGAGTGTCTGGAGCTGGTAAGAAACAGGGCGCAGCTGGGAACGTCCCTGGCTATCATAATTATTGTCATCATTTAAGAGCTGCTAAGTGCCCCCGAGTGCCTGCTGCAGACTCGGCGGAGCAAGGAGAGAACGAAGGCCAGAAAGATGGAGCGAGCTTCCTGCCTCCAGGATGCCCCGATGCAAATCTCCACCTGCACGTCCAACAACCGGAGCCTGACGCACACACGGGCACGCAGACACCGAAACCAGAGGGCTGTTCGGACAGATGGCTGGGCTCCCACCGAGGGGTGCTGAGGCCCCGGTCAGGGGACCACACCGAGAGCCCCGCACTGATATACCCACTCACAGCACTTAGACGGTATGCATGGCTCACATGCCGGTACATGCTCAGACATACATGACCAGACATAGGTCCTGCAGGATCCACCGGCCCCACCCTCCCCCTCACTCTTTGGGCTCTGGCATCTCTAGTCTTTGCATTCTTTTTTTTTTCTTTTTAAAATATATTTTTATTGATTTCAGAGAGGAAGGGAGAGGGAGAGAGAGAGAGAAACATCAATGATGAGAGAGAATCATTGACTGCTGCCTCCTGCACGCCTCCTACTGGAGATCGAGCCCTGGCCAGGAATCAACGGGTGACCTCTTGGTTCATAGGTGGACACTCAACCACTGAGCAACACCGGCCGGGCCAGTCTTTGCATTCTTCACGCCATGCCCCTCCTGCCTCAGGAGGGGAAGGCAGCAGGCCCGGCAGGCCTGTGTTTGGGTAACAGCAGTAGATCCTGCCAGCAAGGTGGCTGCCATGGAGGCTGAACAAGAACAAAGCCTTCTCTCTGCCTTGAACACGCTTCCTCCTGTTCTTCCTGTAGTGAGTGTGTCCTGACCCTTCAGGTTCTAGCACCAACATCTCTCTGTCATAGAAGCCTTCCCTGATCCCCTGGCCACCCTGAGCACCATCCACACCAAGACAGAGCCTCCCTATGGGTGGTCATATCTTGATATAATTTGTCTTCATACACTTATGGCAGGTGTGTTTAGTGTATGTTTGAACCCATGAGACCTGGGATCTTGTGTGTTTCTCACAGTTGCAGCCCTAGGTGAGTGCCTGCCTCATGGCAGATGCTCAGAAATACTTGCTAAATGAGTAAGTAAATCCTCAATGTGGAGAGCTCACATATCCACACGGCAGTCACATAAGAACACATTAACACGTGCTTTGATGACCGCCTTTAGCCTCCTTTGAAGTGTAGGGTAGCAGACTGGGACAATGTTGGAGGAGTAGACATTAATTCAACTCTTCTGACAATGGTTTAATATTCTGGATAAAAGTGTAAACAACCTCACTTACAGAAATTGACCCGCAGGAAATCATTGCTTCAGAATAAAGCAAGCACAACGAAATTCACGGAGGAGTGTTACACCATCAAAATCTGGAAACTAGCTACCCTACTTAGATGTCCACTGACAGTAAATTGACGCAACTACACAGTGAGACATTCTACAACTATTAAAGATAATGATAATACCCATCCCCTTTCTCGTGTCATTGAGAAAAAGAAGTAGCAGTACAAAATAATTTGAATCAGATGATCCTATTTATTTAAAATTATAAACCTCTCTTTTTGGATGCATAGAGAGTTCTAGAACTTACCAGAATGCTAATAATATTTACCTCTGGGTGGTGGGATTGAAGGTGAGTTTTACTTTCTTCTTTGCAAGAGTATCTACTTGAAAATGTAGTTGAGATACAGTATGTTATGATGTGTGGAGTTTATAGCAAATGTGTAGCACACATATACGGTATTCTTTATGTTATTTTCATAACTTTCAGGATTGTTTGGATTTCCCCCTTTGCTTCCTTCCTTTATTAATATTTAGCTACTCATGCTAACATATTACTCCCTGAAGAACCTTGGACCGTGTAATTTTTTTTTATGAAGAGTCAATATATTTTTTAAATATATTTTTATTGATTTTAGAGAGAGGAAAGGAGAGGGATATAGAGATAGAAGCATAACTGAGAGAGAATCATTGATCAGCTGCCTTCTGCACACCCCTACTAGGGATCGAGCCTGCAACCCGGACTTGTGCTAACTGAGAATCAAACCGTGACCTCCTGGTTCATGAGCCGATGCTCAACCACTGAGCCACGCCAGCCGGGCAGGCCTTGTAATCTTACAAGGGTAAATGGATGGAAGTCTCATCTATAGTTTCTTCTTGCTGTCAGGGGGCATAGTCCTGCAGATTCCCAGCCCAGAGATTCTTTTTATCTGCCAGAGGAAGAAAGGAGCAAAAAGGGCAGGGGAGACGCATGCAGGGGAGAGGGGTTTGCAAAGTCCAGGCCAGTCTGCTGTCCTTGGGAGGAAGCTCCTGGATGTCCAGAGGCTGGTCCTGCTGGACAAGCTGGCATCCTTGTTGTCTTCTAGAGATGACACATGTGACAAGAAGATTGAAAAGGCATGGTCCAAAAATGAGGATTATAGCCTAACGGTCTGGTGAGAGGGAGGGACCAACTTTCCCGTGTCCCCGATCAGGTTGGGGGCGGGGCTTCCCTGCAGGAAGCTGCGTCACCCCAGAGGCCCTCTGGTGTTCTGTACTTCATTTAAATTAGGCTAAAGGGAACATCTAAGATTTCCCTCAGGAAGAACGCTGGGCCTTTCTGTCCGAACCATTTGGGCAGAAAAGGGAAAGCAGTTTCTGGCGACGCCGATAGACCACCTTATATTTCACTGTCTAGTCCTGCCAACAAGTCCCTCCAGCACGACGGCTGGTCTCACCTCCGAAGGCCGTGGTTGCAGCTGGGCGTCGCACGTGAGGCCTGTGCTGTGTAAGCAGCCAGCCAGGTAAAGAGGTCAGAGCACACACGCTGTGAGCACAGAGGGGACAGAACATGGAAGCGAAGGCACACGGCACATCATAAACCAGTTTCTGCGTCTGCGAGACTGTCAGGGGAGAAGACTTCTCTATGCAAGGCTTTGTGGGAAGGAAATCCAGCGGTGACAATCTGCTAGACCCTCCTGTCTACAGTTTGAGCATCTTTCATCAGGTGATGAGGTAAATTCTCTGTGTGCATACAGACACAGCCTTACCATAAAGGCTTTAGTTCTCAACAATTCCTAGTCAAAGATGGGAGAACAAAATGAAGCATTGGCTTGGAACAGCGGTCGCCAACCGGTGGTCCGCGGATCACTGATGGTCCGTGAGGCCCGAAAGGTTGGCGACCGCTGGCTTGGAAGATCAAAGCAAACCAGAGGAATTCAGGAGCCAGTTCAGCTACAGATAAAAAATAAAACTTTGAAGGCAATTAACTGAACTAGAGTTTACTACCCACACCTGGAAATATGGTTCCTATTGAAACACAATTTTTCTCCCTAAAATTACCTTTATTTCCATCAAAGAGGCTACATTAAGGTCAGTCTTAATTTGGCCTGATTACTTGCAAAAAGACAACAAGAACAACAATTGATTATTTAGGCTCTTTTAAATCTGCTTTGCTGGAGTCTTGTAAGGATTCTTCAGACTGAGCTTCAGACTGAAATTAAAAAATCAGCCCCTCGGGACAAAGAAGCCATGCCTCACAGCAGCCATCAGGCTTTGTCTGCAATAACCATCGGTTTGAGTAAATTCCTCACGTTCCTGAGGTCCCCAAATATGTCTCCAGGTTCCTTCCTTGCCATTTCTCTGGAAAGCAACCTTCGTTCCTTACCTGGAAAGACTCCCAAGAGCCACGTGAGTAAGCAAGGTGCCTGGCGGTTTCTCCAATGGGCTGTCATTAGCGTTGACAGTCAGTCTTAATTCCTTAGAGCTTGCTGGTGACATTCAGAGTTCAGGCACATCTCTCTTAACATGACAATCCAGTGAAAGTCTTGGTTAATAAAACCACAATTGGAAATTGGTCCTACTGGATTCGTGCAAACAAACATATTGCCATGACTCACTCATTAAGAATTGCCAAATTCTGGAGGGGTTGGGTAAGGAGAAAAATATAAAGCAAAAGCAAAATTCTTGTCTCTTAACCGAGTGAAGGGGACCGGACTCCAATTCTGTGTTAGACAACTAAAAGGAAAGCAACTGGCATTCTTTAGATCGGCAAACACATTCATTACTTCTAGACGCATAGGCACCTTTATTGGGAGACATACATTGTCATGAGTCAGGTCTTATAAAGCAAAACTTACTGATCCGGAAAGAAACAGTTAAAATAAGTTAAATTGATTTGCTCAGCTGGCTAAGGTTTTTCTCTCAAAGATTTACCTTCCAGAAATTTGCATTTCAAAAGATGGCTCAGATAAGAATTCCTGGAGACCTGGCATCTTCATTTTAAAGGTACAGATGTTGGTTTCATAAAGCCAATGATCTCGAAGC
Source organism: Cnephaeus nilssonii (assembly GCF_951640355.1). NCBI lineage: Eukaryota > Metazoa > Chordata > Mammalia > Chiroptera > Vespertilionidae > Cnephaeus > Cnephaeus nilssonii. Next base: position 81,388,592 of record NC_137084.1, read on the forward strand.
ATTTCCTTGAGGGACCCAGAATTAAATTTCTGCCATCTAGTGAGTATGCACCCCAAAGGGTCTCTCCGGGCACTGTGGGTGGGGGCAGTGTTGCCTGTTGTCTTCAGGGAGAGGAAGCTTTCTTCCCAGTGAAAGAGGGAGACATCAGATCGCTAAGAGGCCTGAACATCCTCCTTGCTCCCCAGCCCCGGGTCACATGACCAAAACTCGGGATGGTGTGTGACCCCTTTTTTGCTGGCCATTGGCTCCCAAGGCCTGCTCCTGCCTGTGCCAGCCCTGGTGTCTGTCCCACAGCCTGTGCCTCAGCCGCCCCCAGCGGTGCAGACCTTCTGGGAGAGCGTGATGCCTGCCCAGGTGCGGAGCCTTACAGCCCTCAGTGGTGACCGGCGCTGCTTCGTTAGCTGGATTCAACTCCACGTGGCAATTCCGGTGGCTTTTGGCCCTAACTAGCCTCACTGGACGTTCTCGCCTTCGTGTCCATCTAGCACCTTGCTGCCTCTGGTGGAAAATCGCCCTGTAACTCTGTCCTTCTCTGGGAAGATCATAAAATGCTGGTTGCTGGCCAGTGTTGCTCAGTGGATAAAGCGTCGACCTGTAGACTGAAGGGTCCCGGGTTTGATGCTGGTCAAGGGCACATGCCCGGGTTGCGGGCTCGATCACCAGTAAGGGGCGTGCAGGAGGCAGCCAATCAATGATTCTCTCTCATCATTGATGTTTCTCTCTCCCTCTCCCTTCCTCTCTGAAATCAATAAAAACATATTTTCAAAAATGCTGGTTGCGGCCAAAACCAGTTTGGCTCAGTGGATAGAGCGTCGGCCTGTGGACTGAAAGGTCCCAGGTTCGATTCTGGTCGAGGGCATGTACCTTGGTTGCGGGCACATCCCCGATAGGGGGTGTGCAGGAGGCAGCTGGTTGATGTTTCTCTCTCATCGATGTTTCTAGCTTTCTATCCCTCTCCCTTCCTCTCTGTAAAAAATCAATAAAATATATTAAAAATATATATATATTTAAAAAAAAATGCTGGTTGCCCTGGGCATGAGAGGGCACAGGAGTGGTGTTTGTTCCAGCAAACTCATTCAGTCAGTCTCTAGATCAGTTTAACATCATCCTTCCCATTTTGTGAGGTTTGCACCTGAGGCTTCCTACTTATTGTGTCTCTCCAGGGGCATTCATGAAGGCCCCACATCTAACTGCACAGCTGGGGAAACCTGGGCTGTGGGGCTGGGGGCAAGAATGCATCGCCCTGTGCCCACAGGTGAGTAGCAGCTCTCGCCCAGGCTGCCAGGCTGTACTGCATGTGCCAGGCTGGAGCACTCCAGCTGGTGCCCCGCCCCTGGTTCCTGGCCCCGCTGCACAGAGGCAGGCCCCTGGGCTAGGGGCCCCAGACAGGGGTGCGCCACCAGGTGGAGGCAGAGGGGAGAGAGAGCTCAAGGGTGCGCAGCCTGCCACCTCTCAGAGGCAGCTGCAGGGATACAGAAGGCAGCCTGGCACGCGGAGCGGTGGGTGAGGCCGCAAGTTGTTCTGGGAGCTGCAGCCCAAGCCCAGGGGTAACAGCAGGCGACCGCCTACAGAGGAGACTTCATCCTGGAGCATCGGGCCTGGGGCTGGGCAGTGGCTCCTGCAATCTGGGCTGGGTAATGGGGAGGGAACAGAGAGAAGAGGAGCTGGAGCGATGCAGCCTGTGGTGGGGGGTGGGGAGGCCAATGAAGTGAAGACCTTCCAGCGGTTTCCTTACCACAAGCCACAGCTCCGCCCTCCTGGCTGGCTCACCAGATGTTGCCAGTGGAAATGAAGCCCTTCCACGGAGCTGCACGGGACGCATTCCAGGGGCCCATGCGTAGGGGGCTGAGGCGCAGTAAGTAAGGGTCATTGTAGCACCAGGTGCAAAACCCAAGGACCGCCCTGGTCTCCCAATGACTCTTCTCAGCCCAGCCCTGGGACACAAGTCCCGCCTTGTCTTCATCAGGCCCAGAAATACGGCCAGCGCCGGACATTCTGTGCCACTGGTTCAGCTCACGCTTCCCGGCTGAGCTCCGGCTGGCGCTGTGCCCAGCCCCATGGGGTTTGTCATGGGCTCCAGGCGGCTGCCAGGGCCACACGATTGCTATGGAGAGCAAACTCGCAACAAACAGGGGAAGAGTGGAGGGAGGGAGGCTGGGAGGGAGGGAGAGAGAGAGAGAGAACATGCTGTTGGGACTTTTCAGAATGCTCCTGTATGAGAGTTAAATTAGAAGATTATTAAAACAATGAAGCTTAAAATAAGAGACCAGGTTGAAAGGGCCAAAGAGAGAACATCAGGATAGATGACCCCAGATGGGTGTCCTCCCCGCCAGCTCCAGAGTTTAACATCGTCCTCAGAGCCAGTAAGTACTGGTGACAACTTGTTGAATTCATCTGAATTTGGGAAACTATTAGTCCAGTTTGAGGCGTTGTCAGAGAAGAAGCTAGTGGGGTTCTGGTCTCTAGTTCCAGCCACCCATACCTCGCCTGGGATGTGGAGGGCACCCGTGTGCTTCCCCAATCCTGGGCAGAGTAACTGAAGTGCTTCTAACTAGAATTAGTACAGTCCCCTGGGATGCATAAGCTCAGGAAGTTAAGAAAATGCACATTTTTAATCACTCTTCATTCTCCCACCCACTGAGCTCTTCATTAAAGTACAGTTAAATTAGCATCCCTCTTCTTCAGCAAGCTCAGTGCCCTCCCATAAACATGACCAGCCGCAGACCTCATATGAGAGATTGCTTACTTTTTCGTGAGAGTAGGCAGGGAGGGTAAGATAAAGACAGGGTTTCAGGGAGAGACCCTGAAATATATTTCATACTAGAGGCTGGGTGCATGAAATTCATGCACGGGGGGTGGGTGGGTCCCTCAACCCAGCCTGCACCCTTTCCAATCTGGGACCCTCGGGGGATGTCCGACTGCCAGTGGAATCGGGCCTAAACTGGCAGTTGGACATCCCTCTCACAATCTCGGATTATTGGCTCCCAACCGCTCTCCTGCCTGCCTGCCAGCCTGATCACCCCTTAACCACTTCCCTGCCAGCCTGATCACCCCCTAACCACTTCCCTGCCAGCCTGATCAACGCCTAACTGCTACCCTGCTGGCCCGATTGCCCCCACGGCCCTGACCTGCCAGCCCGATCACCCCCAACTGCCCTCCCCTGCCAGCCTGGTCACCCCAACTGCCCTTCCCTGCAGGACTGGTCCCCTCAACTGCCTTGCCTTGCTGGCCTGGTCACCCCTAACTGACCTCCTCTGCAGCCTGGTCCCCCTCAACTGCCCTTCCTCCCCTGCAGGCCCAGTCATCCCCAACTGCCCTTCCCTGCTGGCCTGGTCCCCCCTAGCTGACCTCCCCTGCAGGCCTGGTCATCCCCAACTGCCCTCCCTCCCCTGCTGGCCTGGTCACCCCTAACTACCCTCCCCTGCCGGCCATCTTATGGTGGCCATCTTTGACCACACGGGGGTGGCCATCTTGTGCAAGGGCGTGAGGGTCAATTTGCACATTAGCCTTTAATTATATATGATATTTCATATATTTTAACCACTTTCAATAGAATTCCCAGGAAGTGCCTGGGAGTCAACCCCGGCAGGTCCCCGCCCGTTTCTGTCTGTGCGTGGCCTGAGGCACCAGTGCTCCAGGGGTGTGTGAGGCCCCTGGGCCGCCCGAGACATTTTCCGGGGATCCGCAGCGGCAGAGGCTTGTCATAATAATGCTCTGATGGCATTTGCCTTTTCCACGTGGTTGGCTTCTCTGGAGCACAGCAAAAGGTGGGCGACACTGCTTGCTCCTTCACAGGCATCAAGGCAACAGCAGGAAGCGGGCTGCGGTCAGTGTCCTTCACCACCACGGGCGTGCCGCCTCACTTACGAACACCCTCCAAGGCCCGGCCTGTGGCTCAGGGGGTGAGCGTCGACCTATGAACCAGGAGGTCTCGGTTCGATTCCCGGTCAGGGCACATGCCAGGTTTGTGGGCTTGATCCCCGGTGAGGGGTGTGCAGGAGGCAGCTGGTCAGTGATTCTCATCATTGATGTTTCTTTCTCTCTCCCCCTCTCCCCTCATCTCTAAAATAAAAAATGTACTAGTATATTAAAAAAGGAACACCCTTGATGAAGCAGTAGAAAGCATTAATTATTAAAAATTACTATTAACAATATTACCTCAATCCAGAATGCATGTGTTTTTAAGTTTTGAGGTGAAGCATGGGAAGTCTGCATACAGCACTGTGCTGCAAACCAGAATATGAAAGCACTTGTGCTGCTGAGCTGCACGCTCGACGAGCCACTCCTCTCACGAAACACCATGTTTACTGGGTGAAAATTGACAAGCTACGATGATCCAGACTCAGTAGTTGGCAATCATTTTTTCAAAAATCAACAAAATGAGCTTGTTACCTCCAGGAAAACATCTGACAGTATTTACTGCTAATGAAACAGTTTAACGTTCCAGCTGAAAATGAAAAGTTTGGAAAATGTGCATCCTTCACCATGAGCCTGACAGCCCAGCCCTGAGAGGCTTTCCTGATGAGGTGAGTGCGGATGTTAATACGTATTGCTTTTGCTCGTGTATAATGAAACTGTCAACAGCTGGAAGATGTTCATTAGGCAAAACCAACATTTCCAAATATGACAGCGTTAGACCTGGTACAAGACCCACTGAGTTGCACACAGACCGAGATTTTAATGTAACCAAGTGCACAAAGCTCATCCACAGGCTTCAATTCCACAGCGAAACTCACCTTTAAGAAGCGCTCACGCGTCGGCTTGAGCATCGTAGCAAAGAAAAGTTTCCACAATTATCTGAGAGGACTGTTACGATAACCTCCCACTTTCTGCCCAGCCTGCGTGGCTCTCTCATGATTGGTGCTTCTCTCTCTCTCTCCCTCTCCCTTCCTCTCTGAAATTAATAAACATATATTAAAGAAATAAAATAAAAAAAATAATCTTCCACTTTCCAACCCTACATCTGTGTGAGATTAGAATTTTTTTATATATTTCAACCAAAACAACATATTAGAACAGATTGAAAACTGAAGCAAGTGTGAGGATCCAGCTACTTTAGGAAGCCAGACACCGAAGAGATGTGCAAAAATGTAAAACAATGCCACTCTTCTCCTTAATTATTTTGTTTTGAAAAATAGTTATGTTAACAAAAATATTATTTATGTTAACATGTAATTAAACACTTAGTTATAATTATAATGAAATAGGTACATTTCAGTATAATGAATGCTGAAAACTATAAAACATAGATTTTTTAATAAATGAAAGAAAAGCTAAAAAATGGAGAGACATACGGTGTTCATGGTTTGGAAGGCTCAATAGGTCACGTGTTAATTATCTCCAAATTGATTGCAGACTTAATGCAACCTCAAAATTCCAAGGATTCCTTGTAGCTATAGACAATCTGGTTCTAAAACTTCTATGGAAATGTAAGCAATTAGAATAGCCAAGATAATTTTTAAAAAAGAACGAATTTGAAGGACTCACCTACCCAACTTTGAGACCTATTAGAAAGCAATAGCCGTGGAGCAGGGTGGCACTGGTGAAATGACAGACACATAGATCCGTGGGACAGCACGAAGAGTCTGAACTACGTGCACACAGAGATGCTCAGTTGGCTTTTGACAAAATGCAAAGGAATTGGATGGGAAGGACAGTCTCCAACAAATGGCGCTGGAGCCAATGGGCTCCCCTCGAAAGCAAACAAACAACACCGTGGACCTTCATCGCCACCTCAACAGGATCCAAGGAGTAACTCACAATGGATCCTAGGTCCAAAGGTAAATCATGAGCCAATAACATTCTTGAGAGAAAATATCTGAGAAATTCTTCATGAGTTTGGATTTGGCAAAGACTTCCTAGCACAATCCAAAAGGGAAAAAAAATTGCTAAGTTAGAAGGCACCAAAGTAAAAAATTTTGCTTTGTAAGGACAAAATTAAGAGAATGAAAAGACAAGCCACATGGAGAGAAAATATTTACAAATCACATGTCTATCAAAGACTAGTACCTACTTATGAGAGAAATGCAAATTAGTAGCATAATGAGATGCCACTACTCACCTGGTGGAATGGCTACAATAAGAAATGCTGGCAATACCAGTTACTGACGAGGACGTGAGCAACTGGAACTCCTGCCTTGCTGGTGGGATTGAAAATGGTACATCCCTCTGAAAACAGCCGGCCAGTTTCTCATAAAGTCAAACATACAATTACCGTACGACCAACAATCGCACCCAGAGGAACGGAAACTCAGGGGACGTGGAAATCTGTACGAAGTTCTGGAGATCTATGCTCCTCTTCATTTTCTATCGTGATCTCATAAGGAAAGAATGGCTTTGACCCAAAAGAGAATGTCTAGGCCTCTGGGCAATGTGAGTAGGAGGCAGGCCTGAGCCTGACCGGGGAGGGTGGGACCCCTGAGGCCAGGGGTTCAGAGAAGAGCAGGTGTGTGCGCTGCTCCCTTGGCCTGTGAAGCCCCCGCGGGCGCCTGGGAAGGCCGCCAGCCCAGGAGCAGAGGGCAGGCTCTCCCAGGTGGCGTGTCCCGGGAGAACATGGCGAGGGATGTTTTCTGGCCAGGCTGCTGCCGTTCACCAGGCTTCAATCTGCTTTTATTAATTTATGTATATATTTTTTAATATATATATATTTTTTATTTCACAGAAGAAGGGGAGAGGGAGTAATGCCGGTGGTCTTGATCCAGCATCTAGAAGGGTTCAGGAATCTGGAGAGGTGCTGTGCATAAATTAAAGAAGAGTCCAGAGACGAAACATAATTTTGAAAGGCATTTGGGGGGGGGGGGGCAGGGCGCAGAGGAGCTTGGCTAAAGAAACCAAGTTCTCCCTGTCTCAGGACCCCTTGCTCTTTATTAACACCATTTGTCTAAGGGAAGGTAGATACACACATCAAAGGCCAGGGTTTAGTCTACAGGGTCCATTGTCAGATTGGTGAATTACCTCTGGCTGTCCAGGTGTTTGGCCAGGAGGAGGCAATAACATGCAGATTAAGATGCCCTTAGCTGTCTGGCAGCCAGCAATCATTCATGCATCCCTTTCAGGCTTGAGGAAATGCCCTCAGCCATTCCAGTTGATTCAGCCCTGCTGACATGCTGGGATTGGCTTCCCGCAAGGGTGAGAGAGATAGAAGCATCAATGATGAGAGAAAAATCACTGATTGGCTGTCTCCTGCACGCCCCACACCGGGGATCAAGCCCACAAACCTGGCATGTGCCTGGCTTGGGAATCGAACCGTGACCTCCTGGTTCATAGGTCGACACTCAACCACTGAGCCATGCTGGCTGGGCTGATTTGATTTCAAAAAGAAAGGTGATGGTTCTTGTATCTTATTGACATGGAGCAAATCCCTGCTGGCTCCACAGATGCCAGTTGGAAGCCCCAGGGATGGATGAGGTAACCCCATGAGCCTTTACCTGAGAAGATCCCTGAGGGGGTCCCCCCCGGAGCTCTGTGGAGGAGCCTGTAGGCAACAGGAGGCCCCGCCAGCGCTCCAGAAGGGGAGCTGGGAGGAGCCGTGGCAGTTGCACCACGCAGGGAGCACTCCACCGTGAAACGCTGCAGAAAGTGCCAGGAAGATGAGAACCACAGTGTCCACCAGATGTGGCCACGTGGCGATTCGCTGACGTGATGGGGCCAGGGCCAGTGGTTGAGGGGTCTGTGGAGGACGTGAATGTGTGTCCCCTCACGGCCCTGCATGTTGGCTCCATTGGCTAATCAGTCAGATGCCACTGGAGCAGGGCCAGGGCCAGGTAGCCATTCTGGTCCATTGGATGAGAGAGCAGGGTGAGCTCCACTCAGTGAAGCTAGAGAAACCACCACTAGGGGGCGTCCATCTGCCCATGTCACCTCCAGGGAAGATCAGCCCATTCCTATAATAAGACCGAGAGGGCAGTTCATGCAGAGGAATGGTAAATTTCCTGAGACCTGAAGGTTTATCCGATTTTTCCTCTCCTATCTCATTTGTCTGTAAAGGGACCTGGAGGTGAAGGGCCTGGCCCTCTTGCTGCAAATTCAACATTTTTGAGAGGTCACACTACACCAATAACTGCCCTGAGTGTTTACCTGTAACATCCCACTTAATCCTGCAACATGTGAGACAGACACACCCATTTCACAGACGAGGAAATAGAGGTCGGCCTGTCCCAGATCACACGGCTATGTAAGTGGTGGAGCTGGAATTTGTACCTCCAGATACTTCCATTCTGATTCCAGTGCTCTCTCCTCTACAGCGTGTATAATTAGAAGGGTTTATTCAAAGGAGATTCCCAGTCCAGCCAGTGGGGCTCAGTGGTTGAGCGTCGACCTATGAACCAGGAGGTTATGGTTCAGTTCCCGGTCAGGGCACATGCCTGAGTTGCAGGCTCAATCCCCAGTGGGAGCTGTGGAGGCCAACGCCAGGCCCTGCCCGCCCCTCTGGGAGGACTCATCTGATAAAGCCTCCTGCCCGGACAGTCCAGCTGCCTCTCTGCAGAGCATGGTCCCCCATGTTCTCGGAGAGGCCCTTGGTAAGACCAGCATGGAGCCTGCTGCCTGGGCGGGGGGTGGGGCGTAGATTACCAGGAACAGGGAGCCTGGGCGTGCGGAGGAGGTAGGGAATGAGTGGCATGTGCCTCTCAGAGCCACCCACCCACGTCAAGGTGACATGGAGGTGTCTGGCCTGACAGCTTGTCATGGCCTGGGCGAGCCTTCCGGAAATCACCCACTTGGGATGAGGGTGGGAGGTGCAGGGGGCCTCCTCCCACTCGTGATGACTTGTCCCAGGTTCTGGAAACTGCATGGTCCAAGCCTCTGGCCATGTGACACTCTGAGGGGTGTGCCAGCCGCTCTGGGGAGTTGCCCCCGGCCCCTCCCACAGCAGAGGTCCAGCGGAGAATAGAAGGACCCCCACGGCCAGGAGGCAGACCCCATGAGGTCACAGAGCGCTGGATTCCACCTGATTTTGAAAAGTAGCTTCTCAAACGGGACAGCCTGGATTCAAAGGTCAGCGCCACTACTTAAAGTCTGGGGACACTTATTTCATTTCCCTTGTGTCTTCCTGCATAAAGTAGCAACAATAACCGCCTGCTTCATGCGACGGGCGGTCACACATCAGGTGTTCAGCTCAGCGCCTGGCGCACAGCAGCCATTCAGCGAGGGCTCGCTGTGATCACGTCCCCTCGCTGTCACTCCCAGGAGCTCTCCGCCTGCGTCTGTGTCCTCCCACCTGCATCAGGGCGTCGTCTGCACGATGATGGGAAACAACAGCCTCGGATCTAACCGGGCCCCACAGGCCGCTGATGGGCAGCTCAGCTGGGACCGGCTGTCCTTCCCAAGAGCTGTCGTCTGCCCCACCCCCGCCCACTCACGCGCCCTCCCCCTCCCCAGGGGAACACAGCAGTCAACAGGGTTGACAAAGCCAGAGACTTTGACTGGTACCTGGAGGTGCCTGGGACCCAGGGACCACAGGACAGCATCACCTCTCCCACCATCACACACACACACACACACACACACACACACACACACACACACACGTCCCTGGAGATTCTGAACCAATCTGGGAAGTGCCATCACCCTTCCCTGATGTTTGTAGTCTCTATGCACATCCGTCCGGGGCTAAGGAATGTGTTTCTTGCTCCCCACCCAGACATTCCCTAACGCTCCCCACCCTGCAAATCCATCTACGCCAGGAAGCCTGAGAGAGGAGGCCAGGTCTGGGTCTAAGGAGAAAGGAACAGAAACGGCCCGAGCCCGATTTTTTCCTTTAGGCCTCCTTCTGGAAGGACCAGCTTCCTCCGATGACCAGAGACGGCTGCTGTCCCCCAATGCTCTGGCGTGGGACCGGCCCACTTCACTGAGGCGGCGCCCTAGGGAGGTCGACGCCCGTAAAATGTGGGTGAAAAAGCTGTGCACCTGTCTGAGCAGAGCATGTAGGGAGTGGGTGAGCTTCCTTTCCTCTCCCCCCGCACTCCCCTCCCCCGCCCCGCCGCCCAAGCAGAAGCAGCCGATAAAGTCATGAGGTGGGAAGAGTCTGAATCCCTGGAAAACCACGTGGAGGAGAGCCTGCCCTGAGCAGACACCCTCACTGGATGGCTAGGCGGGTGAGAAGGAAACTGATTGGGTTAAGCCACTGAGATTGTGGGAAATGCTAGATCCATTCCAGGAGCTGGTTACACCTCCTGGAGACACAGTAGGCCTAGCATCTACCCTCTCCTCAGACCTTCTTATTTGAATGAAGCAAAAAGAGAATTGGAGCCCTGGCCAGTGTGGCTCAATGGATAGGTCATTGGCCAGTGAACTGAAGGGTCCTGGGTTTGAGTCCGGTCAAGGGCCCATGCCCGGGTTGTGGGCTTGATCCCTGGTAGGGGGCATGCAGGAGGCAGCCAATCAGTGATTCTCTCCCATCATTGATGTTTCTATCTCTCCCTCTCCCTTTCTCTCTGAAATCAACAAAAATATTTTTAAGAACCTTATGAACTATTTGTTTTTTAAAAAAGAATTGGAGGGAGGTCTGGCCCTGGCATCAAAATGAGAGACCAAAGCAAGCAGACACGGCCAGGCCCGGGCGGGGCCGCCTGGGGCGTTCTCGGCTGGTGGCCGGAGGCTGCGTGTGTCCTGGAGGTCCGGGGAGCTGGGCACCCATCAGTGGGATCACAATGGTGCAGGTCAGTGTAGTAAATGCAGGAAACAGTAAGCGCAGAGCAAGAAGAAACCCATCTCTCCGAAGAAGCCAGGCACCACCCACCCGTTTCTCTTGGGAAAGCTGAGTGAGCTCTGGGGCTTCCTTGTGAACGTGCCTCTCCCGGAGCCGCTAAGTCGGAGGCGGAGAAAGGCAGGCGCAGGAAAGGAAGAAAGGACAGAACAAGAATGTCTTTCCCATCGCCGTCCGCTCTGTCTGCTCGCCGCCCTTTAGGATGCACCTCACACCTGGCCTCCTCTGGGAGGCCTTCGCCTCTCAGGCACCACTGGTGGCTGCTCCATCCGTGCTCCACGGGCGGTGCCCAGACTCAACCACAGCTTCCACCATGTCGACGCAGCCGTGAGCCCCTGAGGCCGCCGCTGTGTCTTCGTATCCCCGGGCCTGGTCGGGGCACCTGGTCCAGCCCAGCCTGATACGGTTGGTGCATGGATCCATAAAGGAATGGATGATGAAGTGAGCCGAACCCAACGCCGAGGAACCAAAATTCAGAACCACGCTGAGGATGTCTGGGCAGCTGCGTGGACCATCTCAAGTTCCTACCTCGGGTACCAGGACAAATCCAGCGACAACATGTTCACACAACTTTTATTGCTGACGGCCATTGCTGGGGCTGGGGGAGGTCACGGCTGCCGCCCCTCCACCCCCCAGCCTTCAGAGCACGTAGCCAGCCCCTCCGACGCTGCCTAGTCACTAGCCACTCCGCCTGCTCTTCCAGGGGAACCCCCTCCCCCCGAGCGGCTGCCTGCCATGGCCGGGTGGGGTTGATCTGCTTGGACCCTGCCTCTGGGAGCCATACACCACCAGACAGGCCCAGGCCAGGTGAGGAGAACGGGACGGCCGGAGCGGGAGTGAGGCTGGGAGGTCCAGGGCTCGCGGGGCGGGGCAGGGGAGCATTCAGAAGGGCCGGGGGGGGGGGGGGGGGGCGGTGGACTGGGGGCAGTGTCCGAGTTCTCTCCATGGCAACTTCATGTCAGTGTGGTTTCGGAAACAGCTGAGAAATGGAAAGATGGAGAAAGCAGAGGAAAAACTCCGAAGTCCCCAGAAGACAGCTGGGAATGAGGGTGGCCGTGCGCGGCTTCCCCGCCTCCGGGGCCCCGGGAGGAGCCCGAGTGAGCCAGCGGGGCTCTCTCCGCCCTGGTCTGCCCGCCTCCCCGAGGTCCGCTCCCTGCGGAGCACAGGAGCCCCTCAGCCCGAGCCGGGAACCTGCCCAGCCCGGAGAGGCTCAGCCCGGAGAGGCTCAGCCCGGAGAGGCTCAGCCCGGAGAGGCTCAGCCCGGAGAGGCTCAGCCCGCGGGCCCGCGGAGCTCTCGGCGTGACCGGCGCTCGCTCTCCTATCTGCAGGCCTTTGGGGAGAATCTTTAAAAATACATCCAACTCTGTTTCTTAAATATAAAAATAAAGTCAAGTCCACACCCAACCGCCGGGTTGGTGACCCCTGTCTACAAGGTCAGCCCGGCCGGGGCGGCGGCCACGCTCCGGAGCCTCCTCCTGCAGGGACAGCCGGGCACTCAGACGAGACCGCCACCATCCCGGACCGCGCTGGTGTCACCGGGCGCCCGGGCGCTGCGTGTTCTGGGCCAGTCTCAGAGCCCAGGTAGGAGGGGCGACAATTCCCGACGTGACCCTCCAGGCCCTTCCCGGCGTGTCTCCTCCGCGCGGACACACCTGTGGGTGTGCCCAGGTGCCACACTGTGGTTCGCAGGTATGTCCAGCCTGGGGTTTGGGAAGAGCTGACCACCCTCCTGGTTTCTGAAGACCTTGGGAGAGCAAGCACACACGTGCACATGCACGCACAACCCACACATGCACACATGCATGCCCACAACCCCACGCGCGCACGCACGCACACACACATGCACACACACGTGCACACGCACACGCACACGCACGTTGCATGTCCGCTGAGCAGCAGGCAGGGAGCGGCGGAGGAGGGTCGGGCGCAGCCTCCAGCAGCAGTGGTGAGGTAGGCAGCCGCTCAGGCCTTCCGGAGGCGCACCTCGCTCTGAGGAGGAGGGACAGGGGAGGCTGAGCTGGGGCCCACGAGCCAGACACAGACACGGCGGCTCAGAGCCTCCACAACCCGCCTGGCGGCTGGCGGCCCTCGGAGAGGAGGGAAGGGACAGCCATGGCGGTGGGTTCCGAGCCCCGGCGGCTCCCTGTCCCCTCTGAGCGCCACTGTCCTGCCCTCAGCGGGCAGAGCGCCGGCCTTCCGGCGTAGACTCTGCCCCAGGTGACCCTCCACTTCCTGACACCCCCATCCCGCCAGGGACCCACTTCCAGGAGAGTCCTCCCTCCGGGCCCCCCTCCCCGGCCCCTCCCCACTCCCTAGGCTGTCTGTGGTCCGCGGCCTGTGTGATGCAGGGCGCGCCCCCATCCCGGGGAGAGGAGCAACACTGGCCACACCCCGCAGGCCCACCCCTGAACCTCGGACCCTGCTCCGTCCAAGGACGAGGAGCGCAGGGCACCCGGGACGCGGGGCTGGCCCAGGGTGTGACCCCTGTCCTGGCCTGTCTTCTGCGCTTTGTGACCCCTGATAGGGGAACATGAGGGGCCGCTGAGAGCCCTCTTCCCAGTGCCCCTGTGGGCGCTGCCCGCCGGCTGGTGGTGCCCGCAGCCTCACCTCCATCTTGCTGTATATCCAGGGCAGGAGCTCCGTCACTTTGGTGTACACGCCCGGCTTGTTCCTCTGGCCACAGCCCGTCCCCCAACTGGTGACCCCTGCCAGGTACCAGCGGTTGTTCTGCTCACAGACCAGGGGCCCCCCGCTGTCCCCCTGTGGGGAGTACACGCATCAGCAGAGTGGGGGAGGGGGCCTTGTGCAGGAAAGCTGGGCACCCGATTCCCCTCTGATCCAGCACCTCTGCCTCCCAACGGCCCTGGGTCCCGGAGCAGCCCACCTGGCAGGAGTCGCGGCCGCCCCGCAGGTCCCCCGCGCACAGCATCCTGGGGGTGAGGTAGCTGTCGTAGACCAGGTAGTCATTGCACTTCCTGAAGTCGATGAGGCTGACCTGCACCTCCCGCAGGAAGGGGGAAGTCTTCTCTTCAGGGAGGGGAGGGGGGGGTCAGATGTCAGCTTCCGGCCTTCCAACGGCCCCGACCCCGACTCAGCCCCTCGTGGAAGGCACCATCTCTGGGGTTGGCCACCCAGACATGTGCGCACACACACACCCTCACGCCAGACACAGCTCACTACACATGACAAAGACAGACGGACATGGACACACAGCCTCCCAGTCTGCCTTGCATGTTGCACAGTGCTTTTCCGTGTTCAAAGCACCATCCACTAGGGCCCCCCCTCCCTTTGTTCCCAGTAACTATGAGCTGGAGGAGGTGTAGCTGACCCATCTGCAGATGGAGGAGGCCAGCTGGTCAGCCGGGAGCCGAGGTCAGAGAGAGTGGCTCCCAGGCCAGGCACGCTGAGCAGGGGAGCCCAGCCTGCGTCCATGGGCGCCGGACAGGCCTGGGCGGTCTCCTGCGCCCGGAAACAAACCTAGAGGGCCGACACCAGACAAGGCCGCTCCAGGGCCGTGGGCGCTCCCCAACCTGGGCAGGCACAGGCGCAAGCAACGCAGGTTGCCATGCAAACCGCAGCGCCAGCACCTCCCACCAGGAGGGACGGCCGCCGCTTCCTCGCCAATGGCAGCTGTAGACCCCATGTGGCCACAGCCCCAGACGAGATGACTTAGGGACCCGATCGTAGACTTATCCTGCTCCCCGACAGCATCCGGTCTAAACACATGCTCCCCTGAAACCCAAGCCCAGGCCCTGTGCCGAGTCCTTCCTGACGCCCCTGCTGAGAGGCGCCCTGGCTCTCCATGACGACTGTCCCACTCGGACAGGAGCAGAGCCCCACATGTTCAGTTCTAGAAGTTTCCTGGTGGTCTTAGCCGGAGGGCACGGTCACATGACTGCTTTGACGTACACACAGGTCACACAGTCCCACCCAGGCCCGTGAGGTCAGAGACCCAAACCCTCATTAGCTAGGCCCTTACCTACCTACCCAGCACGTCACCCCACACACTGCACACAGACACACACACGCGCGACACACACACAGGCACGCATGTGCACATGCACACAGCCTAGCACCCCCACCTCTCACCATCTGTCTCCTTGGTCTTGCCAAAGCCTGTGATCCAGCAGGTCTCGTTGAGGCTGAAGGTCTGTCCGTGCATGGGGAGGCAGGCCGGGTGGATGTGAGCTGCAAGGAGACCGCACGTCAGTGGCGGCACCGAGCTCTCGGAGGGGAGTGGAGGGACAGGGGACTAATGGCCTAGGAGCCTCTCCCCGTCCCCAGAGCAGTTCTGAGTCTTCCAGGGCTTATTTTTTTCTTCCTTTCTTTTTAAATCCTCACCCGAGGATATTTTCCCATTGATTTTAGAGAGAGTGGAAGAGAGAGGGAAAGACAGAGAGAAACATCCATTGGTTGCCTCCTGCAGGCGCCCTGACCAGGGCCTGGGTCGGAGAGAAGCCTGCAAGCGAGGTGCATGCCCTTGACCGGAATCGAACCCGGGACCCTTTCGTCCACAGGCCGACGCTCTATCCACTGAGCCACACCAGCTAGAGCCAATCACTTTATCTTGACCCCCCAGTCCTCAGGGTGCTTCCAGAGTCCCCAAGCATCCTGATGCCAGGGGTGCCATGTGGACAGAGGTCTGTGCCTTAGAAGCTCCCCTGGACCAAGAAGATCCTGGTAACTGGGGGCTCTACCCCCAGAGTGGCTCCCCTGCCTGCCCATCAGAGCAAGGAGCAGTCACAGGCTAAGTCCAGTGTGATGGCCACGCTGTCTCAGGGAGTGCCCAGCCTGGTCTGGGAGGGCCCCTGCCGGTGGCCAGGACCCGAGGCTCTCCCTCCGCGTCAGACAGCCTCTCCCGGCAAGAAGGGCGCGCCCTCCGAGGCACAGGCCACAGCATCGCTGCTCACTTGCTCCCGCGTCAGAGACAATGAGCCGGTGCAGGCGCTGCTGTGGGTCACTCCGTGCGCTCCTCTGGGGACGCTCTTCCTGATGCAGCGGGCACGGACCACCACATCCCGTTCCCGAGAAGAACATGTGCACTGATACACGTCTGCCGTGTTCTCAGCTGTTTGTTTTGCTCACTGCAGCTTCCTGCACCTGGAATATACACTGAGTGGCCAGATTATTATGATCTCTGAACACATAATAATCTGGCCACTCAGTGTGTGTGTGTATGTATATATATATTAAAGGCCCGGTGCATGAATTCGTGCATGGGTGGGGTCCGGCCAGCCTGGCCATGGGGAGGGGACATGGGCGGTTGGCCGGCCTGCCTGCTGGCCGAACTCCTGGTTGCGGGGACAATTTGCATATTAGCCTTTTATTATATAGGATATACACTGAGTGGCCAGATTATTATGCGTTCAGAGATCATAATAATCTAGCCACTCAGTGTAAATGCTCAGCAACTTTGAAAGAGAGAGAGAAGGAGGAAGGGAGAATGAATGTTAAATTCTCCTACAGCCCGGCTGGCATGGCTCAGTGGTTGAGCGTCGACCTATGAACCAGGAGGTCACTGTTTGATTCTCAGTCAGGGCACATGTCCGGTTTGTGGGCTCGATCCCCAGTGTGGGGTGTGTAGGAGGCAGCTGATCAATGATTCTCTCTCATTGATGTTTCTCTCTCTCTCTCTCTCCCCCTCTCCCTTTCTCTCTGAAATCAATAAAAACATATTTTAAAGAAATTCTCTTATAATTTGGGCTTTGCACATTGACATCTAACACACCTGTCTGCCTCAGAGTAAACAAACAAGAAATAAGTGAAGGGATAGTATCAATTATTAACAAAATATGCAAAACACCGTCTCTTAAAATATGCTGTCCCTATTTTTGCAACACGGAGTCTGGAACATCTGTAACTGTTACATATCCCACTAATTTTATGGGGAAACTAAGTTTCCCAGTGAGTTTCCATGAGTTTTCTCTGATGCTCTGTGATCGCAAGGTCCGTAGCCTGCATGTGGCCGACTGGACCTGCTCTGATTTCTAAACCAAGAGTCAGGTCCAGGGTCTGACCAGGGTGGCCCTCACCGGGGCTGGGACTCCTCCGGGCCTCGCGGGGCGTGGAGATGGCTGTACAGGGCGGGAAAGGCCTGCTCCGGAGGAGCGGGAGGAGGACGGAGGTCTCGCCCACAGGCGGCTGTGGCTCAGGTGGGGGTAGTTCTGGGTCAGCCCCGGCCAGCTAGGCTCCGCCAGGGTTCCCTCCTCCTCACCCCACCCGAGGAGCTCGCTCACTGCTCTGACTCACCACCCGCCCCGGAGGCAAGGTGCATGCGGGAGAGGCAGTGACAGGCCAGAGCACAGGAAAGGCCGGAAGAACCAGAGAGCCGTCCAAGGCCCCCGGCAGCCCTGGCCCGCCGAGCCAGCCTGCCTCTGAGAGCCTCCCTGTCCCGCCGGCCCCCACTGGAGCCCACGGCCCCCGCCCCTCGGCACCCCACCTTCAGCCCCCTGGCTGTCTGCTCCATTTGCACTTGCAACCGCGGAGCCCACTCCGAAGCGGGCGCTCCGTAGTCAGCAAGTGAACGACCGAGTGAGTGGATTCGTGCGTGGAGCCCTCCTGGGTCCCCTGAGACCTTCAGTCGCGTTTCCTCGTGTGCCTCATCGGTCCTTAGCCCCACCGCATGGCAATAGGCTGTCTGCGTATGACTCCCAGGGGTCCCGCGGGCCAGCCCCGCCGCCCGGAGCTGAGTGGGAAGAGCGTTGCCGGGGAGCCGGACCCCGGAGCCGGTCCTGGAGCTGCCGCCACAGCTCCATCTCCTCCCTGTAAACCAAGCCGACGACAGACCTGCCCCGCGGGACCGGCTGTGCAGAGCCAACGAAGTCATGGCTGCCACACGCCTACCAGTGCCTGCCCCTCGCGAGTGCTCCGTGACCCACGGGGAAAACATGTGATCTGTTGGTTAGGGACCCGATGATACCGCACCCAGGCCCTGGCCCGGCACCAACTTCAATGTAGGCTGTGTCATTTGGGGCAAACTCATTTCCACCCTCTGGGCCTTAGTTTCCCTAATTGTAACACAAAGATGTCCCCTTAAGTGACCTCTGAGCCCGACTCGGACACTGAAGCTCTGCCCACCCCCTGGGTTGGCAGATGCTGCCCGGCGAGGGCTGCCGATGAGCCGGACAGGGTGTGACCGGCGTGGACTCACGCACCGGACAGGGTCAGGGGCTTGGAGAGGCGCATGAGGGCGATGTCGTAGTCGTCCTGCTCGTCGGAGTAGTTGCCGTTGATGATGATCTGGGAGATGGAGGCCGCCTCGGGCAGCTGGTGCAGGTTGTTGGTGCCGGCGTACACCTTCCAGCCCTCCAGGATCTTCTCCCGGGTCCTGCCGGAGCCACAGGGGAGCAAGACCGGTCACCTGCCCGCCAGCCCACCGCAGGGCGGTGTGTGCTGCACACAGGGCTGCGCGGCGGGCCCCGGCTTGGCGGCAGGAGGAGGGATGACATGGCCTCCGGAGGCGCCTGTCTTAGCTCAGGGGTCCAAAGCAATGCCCCCTCTCCCACAAGCCATTCCGAGCCTGCCCTGCACCCTCCAACAGAAAGGGAAGGGCCGGGCAGGATCGCTGGGAGCAGTCACCCCACTGTCTCCTCTGCGCGCCCCAAAGACCAAAGCAGGGGGCAGTACACCTCTCAGTATTACTGTCCTCAGTGGAACCAGAGTTCTCGGCAGGACAAAGTGGCCCCCTAAGGGCTCCCTGCTGGGCCGGTGCCCCGAGGCGGCTCTTCAGCCCATCCCTGCCCTCCGTTCACAGACAAGCCTGGCGGCCACTCCGACCCCTCCCCCATCCCTCAGGTCCCCAGACAGGGTCCTGATTTCCCAGGCTCCTCTCCTGTAAGTTCTGGTCCCAGGAACCAGCAGCCAGGAGCCCAGCGCCCGGCCTTCAGGGCAGGCTCCTCCTGCCGCCTCGCTCTCCCTGGGGCCACCAAGCAGCAGCAGCGTCTCATGCTGGGCCTGGTGCAGAACAAGACGCCCAGGGCCCAGGGCCTGCTGCACGCTGCCACGGCAGGGCCCCGGCCCGCTGGAGAGGGAGGGCGGCCTCACACAGCCCTTCCCGGGACCCCGAGCCCTGCAGCCTCGCATCACCTGCCCCTCGGCACTTACACAAAGAAGCAGTGGGCAGCCGTGAGCACCCACTGGGCGTCGATGAGAGTGCCCCCGCAGATGTGGGTGGTGCCGTAGTGCAGGCTGACTTGCCAAGGCCACTTGCTCTCGGGGGCCAGTGCCCCTCCCACGATCCGCCCTGTCAGGGCCCTCAGTCCGCAGTCTGGGGGAGGAGAGAAGATGACCCGTGAGCGCTGCTGCTCTCCGAGCCCTGCCAAGCTCCCCGGGCCCAGGGCAGGCTCAGGCAGCCCGGTCCGAGGGCACCCACCGGCCCGTGGACACCACTCTGCGCACTGGCTCTGATACGGCTCCGTGCTTCCTGCCAAGGCAGAGGCCCCGTGGCGGCCGGCCACCCGGAACCACCAGCAGGAAGTCCGACCCTGGGCAGGCCCCTCTGCCCTCTGCCCGCTCACTCTTCCTCAGATTCCCAGTGCCCAGTGAGTGCCCGATACGCCCGCTGTCAGGAGCCCAGGAAGCAGATCAACCTCCCGTGGCCCTCAGTCAGTGGGTGCGGTGCTGGGACCGCCATTCCCGCCCTAAAACCAGAGCAGACATAAGCCTCCCACGAGTACAGGTGGCTTTGTGCCCACGTGGCTCCTCAGTGGCTCAGCTCATGCGGCTGAGGGCCCTTCATCCCAGGGAACATTCCCCGGCACCTCCTGGAGTGAGTCGGCCCCCCAAAACCGTGGACAAGGGGGGCAGCCTTGGAGTCCGTGCAGATGTGTTCTTTCCTCTGCGGGGGACAGAGTGAGGAACCAGAGGGTCTGGGGTGGCACTCCGTCCTGCTCAGGGGAGCACCCCACCTGGCCATTGCTGAGAACACTGTCCACTCGGGGACCAATGACCAGCTTGGGCTTAGGGGTCAGACCCTTGGTCAGAGGTCAGCTCCTCCCCCACCAGAGGCCTGACCTTAAGCTAGTAAACACTTCCGTTTCCTTTCAATGCGGGGACGGTGGTAGTCCCTGCCTCCCGAGAACCAAACTTGCTCATGCTTGTAAGGAGGCAGGCGAGCGCCTTGCACACAACACGGCGGGGTGCTGACGCTGGATCCAGGCTCCTGCCTGTGGCTAGAGGGGCTGTCAGCGGCCGGCCCTGCTCTCCAGGCCTCTGCCCCGCCCAGAACCCAGAGTCCAGAGTCCAGACGTGCTTCTCTGGTGTGAGCGAAGCCGCTGGGCTGAGGTCAGGGAAAGAGAAGGCTGGGCTGGAACTGTCCAGGGGCCTTCCGGGAACCCTGGCCTTGAAGCAGGCCTGCTGGCTAAGCCCCTCTTCCTGGTGGACCCCGGGCCAGCCATGGCCCCCAGAGCGGCCCCACCTCTCTGCCCCAGATTCCCACCCCCACAGGCCACCGTCAGGAGGAAGAGCATCTTCTTACGGGAACACTGGAGAGAGACGTACCGCTGGGAAGGGCATTCCGATCTGAAGGAGGAAAGACAGAGGTGGGGAAAGGGCACATTAGCCACCTCTTCCAAGAAGCCTTCCCTGGTTGACTCCTGCTCAGCTCCTATCCCATTTCTTTTGCACAAACACATGGAGACTCTGACCTTCTCCCTCGTGGTGGGAGGCCCCTCCAGTGCGCTCACCAGGAATGGAAACAGCTCAGTCAAACCCTCCCCACTCTCCCCCCCCCTCCTTTCCAGCGGCGGCTGCACACATTGACCGGATTCCCATCCTCTGAACTGTGCCTCTGTTGTTCCAGCTTCTTCCACAACTGAGCAGGCCGCCTCACCCTCCTCTGGCAGGTTCCGCCATGCTCACCAGCAAAGGTGCCTGCAGATCACCTGGCACAGAGCAGGCACTGCCTGGCACAAGGCAGCACCGGGAGCAGCCGGCTCCTTCCCTCCCTCCCACCCCTTCCCTGGGAGCCTTGCTTCTCTGTCTCCCGTCTCCTGAGGTGGACACTGCCAGCTGGTCGAGTGTCCCCAGCCGCCCTCTCAGTGGGATGGGGCTGGGCGGGGCCACAGTGCGAAGCTGACACCTGAGGAGGTTCAGGAGGAGGCCATGCCCCCCGGGTCGGCCCCTGCCCCTGCCCGCAGGCCCCTGGCACTTCCCTGCTGCTGCTCCTCCCCCGCAAACCTTGCAGCAGGGTTCACTCCAAACACCTGGCTGACTGCTGGCCCCCAAACTTACTAACTGTCTCTGGCAACCAGGTAAACTCTGGGGACACCCCTGACCCCGTGGTGCTCTCTGCACCAAGCCTCCGCAAGGAGGCAGGAGGCAGGTGGCGAATGAGTTCCGGTTCTGAGATGCTCCTGACACTCACAATGGGCTCCTGGAGGCCAGGTCCCAGAGAGGCCCAGGAAGAGGGGCTCCCTGACGTCAAAGCCCCTGACCCCCCGACCCCCGCTCCCAGCCAGGCGGCTGGCCTGCCCCCCTCACCTGTAGAGGCTTTCCTGGAGGGTGGAGTTGTATTTGGAGACGGAGAAGCTGCTGATGGCATCCCGGGAGGCCACCTCGCCTGTCCGGTAAGCACTGCAAGGGGAGAGGGGCGAGTGAGCCCTCATGATACAGGGTCCTCTTCCATCCCCCCAGCATGGTCCTGGCCAGCCCTGGTGACGGGGAGGGGGTGGGGGGCAGGGGCTGTCAGGCTCCATATGGTCTGACCCCGCCCACCTAACCCTGACTGCCCCCACTAGCCCTATAGTTAGCCCACTTACGATCACGCCCAGTGTGTTCTCTGCCAAGCCCTGCAGCCTCAACACCCCCCCCCCCCCCCGGCTCCGGAACTTGTTGGAAATGCAGACTCGGGCCCTGCCTCAGCCCTCCTGGACCAGGGAGTCTGGTCCTGGGTTGGAACAGGCTCTGCGGGGGACTCTGACGCTCCACCTGAGACAGCTGACCTGGCCCTTTCCACCGGCACCGTGACCCGCGGACCTGCAGACCCAGACCCTGCACCTAAAGACTCTCATCAGCCCTGGCTGGTGTGGCTCAGTGGATAGAGGGTCCTACAGACTAAAGGGTCTGGGTTCAATTCTGGTCAAGGACACATGCCCGGTTGTGGGCTTGATCCCCAGTTAGGGGGCATGCAGGAGGCAGCCGATCCATGATTCTCTCTCATCATTGATGTTTCCATCTCTCTCTCCCTCTCCCTTCCTCTCTGAAATCAATAAAGATATATTTTTTAAAAATGTCCAAGGTCTCCTGACGAGATCACCCAGACTCCCCTTCCCAGGTGGGAATGCTAAGCCTGAGGCAGGGACAGAGCTGGGTCTAAGTCCTTATCCCCCAACCTGGTTTTCTAGCAGCTTCTTCCACGGAGAGCCCTCAGTGAGGTCCTAAGCTCTTCTCCCCACGACCTCGCACACATGGACAGACCCCAACATTACTTGACTTCAAGACACGGACCAAGGAGAGCATGTGACCATGTGGCCTGCAAACTGGGACCCCAGAGGTCAGCGCTCCCCTCCCCCTCCTCCCCCTCCTGGCATCAGCCGGCGGTTCGTATGCCTGTCCCTGGCCGCCCCTGCCCACTTCACTCCCATTTGTGAGTTCAAGCCCGAGCCACCCTGCCACAGCACAGAGTCCACTGGAGGGTTGCCAGCCCGAGCTTCCAGTTCCAGAAGCGAGGAGACTAGCCCTGCTAGATGCCTACGCCCTCGGAGGCCTGCAGTGACCACTCACTGTGAGGGAGGGCACGAGGTGCCCAGGACCGCACGAGGGGGTCCTACTGCAGAGCTACGGGGCTGCCCGCAGGGAAACAGCTTGCCCAGACCTGTAAGGCCCCAGGGCCCCGAGCTAGTCACCTCAGCCCTGGTCCCCAAGAGTCATGTTAATAAGAGATCGCTGCAAGGCGCCTGATGCCCTTGCAAAGAGCTGAGCCGTCCCTGGCGCCGGAAGGACCTGCGGGAAGTTACCTCTCAAAGCCCAGCTGCTGGCAGGCCTTCACGGAGTAGGAGCTGTTCCAGCTGTCGCTGCAGATGGGGACCCACTGGTGGGAGGAGCCCGAGTAGACTCTGAGCAGAGACTTGTCCCAGTCAAACCTCACTGCAGGGCGAGAGGGCAGAGCGGCCCTCAGCACCCAGGAGGCGCCTCGTTTGGGGGTGAGCTGAGTAAGGCTCTGAGAGGCACCTGTCCTGAGACCCCTCGCTGAGGCCTGGGAAATGCCCGGACCTTGGCCCCGGAGCGAGGGGCATCAGCCAGTGCTTAGAAGCCCACGACACTCTGTGAGGGCAGAGGCAGGGCAGGGCTGGGGCAGGGGCGGGGCAGGGGCTCTCCATCCAGCAGGGCCTGGGCCATCGCTGGGACGAGGGCAGGCGCTGTCACCCCGAGACGCAGTCACTGCTATACGCCGGGGTGTGTGATCTATGATCCGACCGTGTTCTCACTAGACAGGCTCAGTCACAGATGGACGCGGCCATGGGCAGGACACATGGAAACGTGCAGGCAGAGTGGAGGGTCCCGCCCCCACCATCGCCCACATCGGGGCCACACGCAGACAGCCTGCAAAAGCCACTAAGAACCGGAGCTCAGCACCACCTCTGCGCTCATCTAGGCCGGCCACTCACAAACGTGCGTCCATGAAACCGCAGGGGGGTCAGAGGTTACGTGCTGGGCAAAGAGGAGGGGCACATAGGCTAACATCCAGAGAAAGTAAGCGATTTGACCGCATCACACAGCACTCAAGGCCAGGTTTCAAACACAAGCCTCCGGGACTAGAACCCAAATCCTCCGATTCACTGTCCATCACCTCCCATTCAAGTTTGCAGTCACCAGAGTGCACACATGGGTGTGCACACTCACGCATACACACATACATGCACATACCCGCACACACACACACTCCGGTACACACACGCACACTCATGCACACTCACGTGCACACACACACACTCACACATGCACACTCATGTGCACGCATGCACGCCCAGCCCGCTCACCACAGCCCAGTTCGTCACTCTTCAGCTTGCAGTCGGCCACGCCATCGCAGCGCACAGCGTGCCGGGGGCAGCTCTCCACCGCCTCCTTGTACTTGATCCTCGTGTGGCCCCTCCAGAAGTAGACTGGAAAAGATGAAGCACACAGCGCGGTCACCGCCAGCCCCACGGCGAGGAGACACGGAGCAGCCCGAGGCCCGGGGTTCTGAGACACCGACCTGCACTCCCTCTCGGACTCTGGGGCTCTCGTCCCCCATCTGTATGGAGAAAAAGGCTACTCAGGAATGTTCCAGAATGCTCCAGAAAGCTCCTGCAAGCAGGGCAGCACCAGGCCGGCTTGAGCAGCCACCCAGAGAGAAAAGGAGAGAGGGAGGGAGGTGTGGACATGGGGACGGCCTCGCGAGCTCCCCTGCCTGCATGCTGGCCAGAGTGGTGGCCGGGGAACCACTCCTGCAGGCCCCAGGGCCCCTCAGAGCCCTCGGCCTCCGGGCCTCTGCTCTGCAGGTGACGGCAGAGACATGGCTAACACCTGCCTGCTCTCCAACGAGGTCCTTCGGCCTCAGGAGCCCCTGGATGTTGTCTCCTCCTGGACAAGCGATGTCTCCTACACTCAGCTCCTGCCCCACGACTTGTCGCTGTGCTTTTAAATGTCTTCCCACTCAAAGAGCAACCGGAGTTGCTGGCGCCCAAATACACATACTTCACAAACCATCTCCGCCTCACGCTGACTCCCTGTCTCTGACCTGACTCCACACCAGAGCTGTCAGCCCACCGCCTGGCACACTGGCCCTCGGAAGCCAGAGAAACCGGGGCTCTGACTCCTCACCCTGCCTGTCCCGGCCCTGACC
The DNA here is from genome assembly GCF_951640355.1 of Cnephaeus nilssonii. Classification (NCBI taxonomy): domain Eukaryota; kingdom Metazoa; phylum Chordata; class Mammalia; order Chiroptera; family Vespertilionidae; genus Cnephaeus; species Cnephaeus nilssonii. The sequence continues at coordinate 81,413,119 of NC_137084.1, forward strand.
CTATTTCCCCGCCCCCACCGTTCTCTCCATCCCCCAGGGTGAAGGCCACCGGTGTGACCCCCAGGGTGAAGGTCACCTGTGTGACCCCCAGGGTGAAGGTCGCCCTCTGTGACCCCCATGGTGAAGGCCACCTGTGTGACCCCTCCAGGGTGAAGGTCACCTGTGTGACCCCTCCAGGGTGAAGGTCACCTGTTTGACCCCCAGGGTGAAGGTCACCTGTGTGACCCCCAGGGTGAAGGTCGCCCTCTGTGACCCCCATGGTGAAGGTCACCTGTGTGACTGCTCCTTCCAGGTTCAGACGCCAATCCCTCCTGATCTGCAGGACGTGCCTCTCCTCCGTGCCCCACTCCCCGCCCACGGCCTGTGTCCCGGACGAGCCCTGATCCCCTTGACGTCTGTGGGGAAAGCTCGGGTGGGAGTCAGGCCTGGGCTCTAGTCGTGACCCCTCCCTGGCGCTGGCAGGACTACAAGCCAGAGGACTCGGGCACGCGGGAGCACGCGGGAGCTCTGCCAGGAGGCTCTTCCTCGGGCTGTCCGTGGACGGGGGGGGGGGGGGGGGGGGGTCCCCTGGAGGTGCCTGGTGCGGGAGCAGGAGGGAGAGCGGGCAGCAAGCCCCGAGCCCTGGAGGAGGTTCACGCGGACCCACGGGGCGGGCTTACAGGCACCGTGACAGCCACGCCTGCACCTCGTGGGCAGGTGGGGAGTGAGGCTCAGGGAATTACTAACTTGCCGGGTCACCAGCTGGGTAGGCGCAGAGCCCGTGCTTCGGCAGGTCTGCATGGCACCGAAGCCGTGTTCTAACCAGCACACGGCCCCCCATCACGGCCCTCGCTCCAACGGCCCTGCCCCCTCAGCCCCCACAGCTGGCACTGAACAGCACCCAGCCCTCCCCGCATTCCAGCTCTCCCACCCTGGCCAGGCGCGCACACGCGACAGACGGGGGCTCTCTAGGCACACGAGGCAGGTGGCAGGTGCCTGGGGAGAGGGAAGGGCTGCTCACAGAGAGGAGGGTGCCCCTCCCACTCCCAGGCCCCCTGACAGAGGGCCCGGGACACGTCCTGAGTATCGTTTCCAAAGAGGGGAACTCCTGAACCAGAACAATTTATCTCGGTGACGGGAAACGCCGAGAAACTTTTCCTAATGGGAGTGTTTGTTTGTTTTGTAATAACTGGCCTTTCCCAGGGGGATGCTGTGCCAGGCCTTGTGCCAAATCTCAGATTCCTCATCACCCGTGAAGTCTTTACGAGACTTTCCTGGGCACATAGAAAGTTGAATGAAGGAGTGAACGAATGAATGAGTGAACGAATGAATTTCATCTCATTTGAAGATGCAGAACCTGAGCTCTGAGTGGTGCACCAACCTGTCCAGGAAGCGGCACAGCGGGAAGGACAGACGGGCCGGGAGCCCGGCTTCTCTGACTCCCACACTCCTAACCCCAGGCTCCAGAGGGTCTGGGGGCACCGTGTCCGAGGCCGTTTGCAGTGGTGGCCTCCGTGTTCCTGCTGTGCCCCAGCACCGGCCCCATGGCCACATTCCTCCCCCCGCCCCCCCCCCCCCCCGCAAGGTGCATGCTCCCCCGTCCACTCACAGAGCAGGATGAGCGAAGCCACCAGCGCGATGAGCAGGAGGATGCACCCGATGAGCGGCAGCCGCTTCTGGCCCTCCTGCCAGGAGAACTTGGGCGAGCGGGCACCTAGGGGCAGGCGGCAGTGGGAGGTGAGGGTGGGAGGGGCCTGCCCGGTGGGGCCTGGCTGGAACCCGGGCCCTTGAGATGGGCACCAACCCCACTGAGCAGCCTCCGCAGTGACTCGCCTGGTGGACCTGCTTTCTAGCCCCTCCCCATTTGCCCCAAAGCTGGCTGTCTCGGGTTTGCATTAATGACTCCTTCTGGCCCCTCCCTGCCAGTCCCCTGCTGCCCCCGATGCTCCCTTCCTCCCACACATGGCCAGAGGGCGACAGGAGGAGGGGCGAGCCAAGGCCAAGCCTTCCTCCCCCCACGGACTGCCCCTCTCCTCCTCCTGCAGCTGCCCCTCACCTGGCGTCTCCCCGGCGGCCCTGGTGGCTGGTGCTGACACGGCAGGAGAGGCCCGGATGGGAGTGGCCCCCAGAAGTGTTGCTCTGACCAGGTGCACTCTCCTCGGAGGGGATGCTGTGGAGGCCGACCTGGCAGACGGTGCCCTGCCAGATGGTGCCCTGCCGGACGGTGACCTGCTGGACGGTGACCTGCTGGACGGTGACCTGCTGGACGGTGATCTGCCGGACGGTGACCTGCTGGATGGTGACGTGCCGGACGGTGACGTGCCAGAGGAGGACCTGGAAGGTGATGCCCGGGCTGGAGTCCTTGCCGGGGAAGCATTCTGAAAGCGGAGCAAAGGCGTCCCTCAGCTTGCATCCCTGCCAGCCACCCAGTTGCAAGCCCTCTGAGCTCCAGGGAACTGCTCTGAAGCAAGAGGCTGGAGGAGCAGGGCCGGGGCAGGGGTGCAGGGTCACCCCATGGGGCAGGGGGGGCAGGGCCAGGGCAGGGGGGAGGGCTGGGGCAGGGGGAATATGTGGGAAGACAGGAGGGCCCAGGGATGGAATAAGCCCAGAGTCCCAGCTCCCTAAAGTCTCTCCCCGTCACAGGCCCTGCAGAGGTGGGCAGAGGGCAGTGCCATCTGCCTGGGGAGAGGGGGCACCTGCTTTGGCTCCACATGTCTAAGGCCCCTCACAGGAGAGGCAGCTGGGCCAGCTCCTCCCCCGAAGGCAGCCGAGAGCTGCGGTCCACGTGGGGGCGGTAACCAGCCCTCCTGCCCTCTCCACTCCCCTCCCCGCACCGGCCCCTTTCTGGTGTGTGTGTTAGCCTGTAACACTGGTCTGACTGTGAGCTGTCATCAAAACGTGTGAAAGGCACAGCTTAAGAAAAGCCCTGACTTACCTTACACCCCCCACTCTCAGTAACCCCAGAATTACCACAGTATGCACACACACACACACACGCACATGCACGCACACACGCATGCACACGCATGGGTAGCACGCAGGCAGCGGCACAGAGGGACATGGGAAGGCAGGTGCAGGGGGAGGAGAAGGTGCGGACGGGGCTGAGCCTACCCCCCTCGGACGTGATCTGTAACCTCACTCAGCTGCGGGCGCACTAATTTACCCATAGCTGCCGAGAAGGGGGCTCTGAGTGCTGGTGTGTATTTCCTCATCTCGTCGCCAGAACAGCCCTCTGAGGGGGATTCTCACCCCATTTTGCAGAGGCAGAGCGACTAAGCCACGCGATTAAGCTGGCGGAGCCCCGATGTGAGCCCAGGAAGGCAGGTTCTGGGGGCCCTGCCCTGACCCCTGGGCGGCTGCCTCTGAGGGGGGCCGTGTGAGATGGTGCAGCCATGGTCACAGCCGGCGGTCGAAGACACGGGGCTGCTGGCCCTGGAGACCGGCTGCGCCTGCGCCTGCGCCTGAGCCCTCCGATGGTCTCCATCTGGAGGGGGGCGGCAGTCGGGCTATTGGGGAGGCGTCCGCAGCCTCTGCTGGCGTTGAGCCCTGGTCTGCAGGACGCCAGGCCCTTCACCAGTTTTGGCCCCTTCTCACCTCCCTCTGCCCCTTATGGGGACCTCTCCGTCCCCCCTCACACCAGCCCTGCCTCTCAGGTCCCCTCCAGAAGCCCGCAGAGCGCAGCGGAAGCTGGGAGCTGGCCCGGCCCAGGGGCACACCTGCCCTCCCCGTGATTTCTGCGGACACTGACCGGCTGTGCCGAGACGGTCTCCGGGAGCCGCAGGAATGTGGGGGCTCAGCCTGCGGTGAGCGGAGGGCACGGGTCTGGACCCGGCACCTGTCTCCGCCCTCCCCGCCCTGGACGTGCTCTCTCAGCGACCAGCTGGTGAAAGTCCTCCTCACGCACACACCCAGCCCCGGCAGCACCTGCCCCTCCAGGCAGGCGGTTGTCATTCATTCTTTGTTCTCTCTCGGAGAGTCAGAGGCCGCTGCTGTGGTCACTGCCTCATGGCCGTGGAGCCTGGGGATGAATTCAACGAGGAGCCTCGGTCCTGATCCCACACGCGGTGAACGCACACAGCAGCGGGTGTTTAGGAACCCGAAGGGCGGCTGCTTACCACCGCTGAGCCCAGTGGCCAGAGCTCGGCCCCCCTCCCCGGCGCTTGTAGGTTCCAGAGAATGAAAACAGGTCAGCCCCTGGAGGCCCCCAGGGAACGGGACTCGGGGGCCAGGAGAGCGGGCGAGGCCATGTGGAAGGTGGTGGGCATCTGCTGACCACATGGGGGCCAGGCGGGCAGGCCGATCCTGGGCCACCAGCATGACCTGTGTGACCTTGGGAAAGCCACTTATGTTCCCTTTTCCTGTTTCGGATCTGGAGAATAGGACGGTACTTCCGAGGATTCACTGAGGTAAGCGGGAACGCTCCTGCCCACCTGGCACACGGCCGCTGGCAGGGAGGGCCGTTCCTCTCCCCCTTTGTACCAGCACAACCAGCGCCAGCGTGCTGAGCGGTGACGGCCGCGGGGCACAACCAGAGGGCTGATGGGCTGTGCCAGCTCAGCTTAGGGAGACGTGAGGTGCTGGACAAAGCCAGACTTAAACCCTCCGCACAGTGCTGGCCAAACCTTGGCACCTGCCTGGGACCTGGCACTGTGGCCGTCTGCCTGCCAGGCCTTTGTCCCTGTTCTCACCCCGAGTCTTCCCCAGCCTCAGGGCACTCCATCCCTCAACACAAGAGCATCTGAGAGCTCACACCTCGCGTCCCTGTCTCGGCCTCCGGAGGTCCTCCTCCGTCCCTCAGCTCAAACCCCAGCTGAGCGAGGAGTTCCCATGTTCTGGGGCCCCGAACGGGAGACTCCGCAGCCGCCCTTTCCCCCTCCGCGGGCTGCCACCCCTCGTGACGTTCCCCTGGGGTCCAACCTACAGCCCAGGGACTCACGTCCTCTCCTCAACTCCTGGAGCGGATGCTCCCTCCAGAGGCCCGCTGCACCTCTGCGCAGACACCTCCTTCAAGGTGCCAAGGTTCCCGGGCAGAGCCCAGCGCAGGCCGGCCCCGCTCCGAGCCCTGGCCTAGAGCTCGGCCCCCCTCCAGCACACAGACAACCAGCAACGAGGCTCAGACAACAACTCCTGGGCCGGGGCCCGGGCTCCCCCAACTGGCCTGCAGCTCGAGGGTCCTCACCTGCCGGGCGGGCAGCGTGTGACAGGGCAGAGTCAGACGGAGGTGACGCCGGCATGGCCTGGCCCGGCATTGTCAATCTTTCCTTCCTGGCCCTGCCTGTCCTGCCCAGCCCCCCGGGCCGGTCTCTGTGATGACTGCCTGGGGGAACACAGCCTGAGCCTCCCCACATCATCACCAGGCCTCCCCAGGCTGCTCCCAAGCGTCCCACTCAAAACTCACCCAGCCCCTCAAGGGGGTGGGCAGGAGCAGCCTGGCTGGCAGCAGGCGGGGCAGGGCCCAGGAGGCGGGGGGGGGGGGGGGGGGGGGAGGGCTGGAGAGAGCAGGGGCTCTTTCCAAGAACTTTCCTGGACAGGAGCCCATGAGGATTGTTCTTCCCATTTCACAGACAAGGAAGTAGAGGCCCAAACCATTTACGTGCTTTATCCAAAGTCACTCAGGAATATCTTGGCGCCAGGAGGGACGAAAGCCCAAGGCGCCTGGTACCCAGCTCCCTCCCTCTGTCCGCGGTGTCCAGTGGTAGCTCCGACTCCAAGGTGAGCGGGGACCTGCACACCCACTCTGAGCAGACTCTACCCAGAGGCCCTGCCTGGTGGGGGTGGGAGTGAGCCCATGAACCCCTTGGCCTGTGTGGAGGGGCTGTGCTGAGTGACGTCATGGCCCCCAGGCCACAGCCATGGCCCGAGCCCTGGGCTCTGCGTGGAGACTGCTCCCCGGGCCCCCCTAAACCATGTCCACCTGCAGTAGCGGCTCCCATGCATCCTCACAGCCCAAGGGCAAGTCCAGCCCGCACCCTGGGGCCCCCCTCAGCCTCAGCCCAGGGCAGGCGGGCACAGGCTGGCAGAGCCCCGAGGGCCTTGCAAACTCTCTAGTCCACATCTCCATCCTGCTGCTGAGGCAGCGGAGGCCCAGAAGGCAGCGTGGCATCTTCCGGCCCCGCCCCTGGGCTGCTGCCCGGCACAGCGCTCGCCCGCTGCCTGCTGCCCGCTGCCCCCTGCCCGCTGCCCGCTGCCTGCTGCCCGCTGCCCGCTGCCTGCTGCCCGCTCAGTGTGCCAGGCAGGCCCTCCCCAGACCTAGGCCCTGTGGCAGCGCCACTCTCCCAGGGACCCGGAGCGTTGTGGGTGTTCAAAGGAATGGGCACAGGCAGGGCCCCAGGCCGGCCCCCCAGGGCGCTGGGCCAGGCAGGAAGAAGTGCTCCCAGCCCCCCTGGAAGCACTGGGGTGCCGGAAAGCTCAGGGGTCCCTTTGATGGGACCGAACAGCCCCCTTGCCCGCAGAGCCCACTGCGGTGTGGACTGCAGGGACTGAACGGGCCTCCGTGGCGCTGGCCGCACTGGGATGGGGGATCATGAGTTTTCCCATTCGCGCTGCTCAGCCCAGGCTCACTGTACCTGCAGCAACAGAGGGCTGTGTTGGAGAGCGGGAATATTTGAGCGCTACTGAGGCCGTGGACTGTGCCCCAAACAGAGCTGTCAGAGCTGACACCAGGCCAGGCCTTGAGATAGGGTCTCATGGCCCCTTCCCAGCACGTAGGCCTTCTTTCACAGATCACGGTCAGCTTTCTGAAGAACAGGGTGACCCTGTGAACAACATGGTCGTCAATGGCATGACCCTGACGTTGCTTGGGAAAAACCGTTTTGTCTTGGGTTGCTTGTTCTGCAAAAACCAGATGTGGTTAATGTGCTTAAAAGCGGTCCTACACAAAGGGTCGGGGCTGCTCTCTGGTCTCCCTGCGTGGAGAAAGGCAGAGCAGTCGCCTGGTCGCCAGGCCGGCTAATAAAGGCTCCCTACATTTTAATTTGGTCTGGGCTCCAGTGGTCATTCACTCACATCCGCTCCACAACAGGCTCCCCTTGTTCTCCTCTCCCTGGACCGAGAGAAACCCCACAACCATGGGCTCCCCTCCGATTCCCAGCACCTCCTCCCCCTAGCCACCAGCATGTTAACCCCAGGGTCTTGGTCAGCCTGGAATCAAGCAGGCCCCAGACTAAGAAGCCAGGGCCACGAGTCCTCTTTTCTCCAGGTGTGGGAGACACGCGGCCTCTTGCTTCTGCTCCTGCGCTCCTGCGTGACCTACGGGGTGGTCAATTCCTCTCAGCTCCCAGGTCTGTAAAACCAGGGGCTGGACAGCAGCCGCGTCCCAGCAGGGTCCACGGGGCATCGAAGTCGCACGGAGGGGCCTGGGAGCCAGATTCACAGGTCAGGGGCTTGGGGTCCCTCGCCCACTTCAAGCAGAGAAGAGCCAGTTTCCAGTTGTGGGCAAGGGCTCCGCCTCAGATTCCCCTGCAAAGGAAGCGCCTGCTGCCCCCAAGAGCGTGAGGGCCACTGCCCGGGAGCGCTAAGGTCGCCGCAGAGCGGCACCTCCCATACACACAGGAAAGGCCAGACGCAGAGCACCCCCCCCCCCCGTCCCTTCGTTTGTTCCCTGTTTTCCTTTCTTTTTAAAAAAATATATTTTTATTGATTTCAGAGAGGAAGAGAGAGGGAGAGAGAGAGAGGAGTATCCATGATGAGAGAGAATCATTGATCGGCTGCCTCCTGCACACCCCACACTAGGGACCGAGCCCGCAATCCGGGAATGTGCCCTTGACCAGAATCGAACCCAGGACCCTTCCGTCCGCAGGCCAATGCTCTATTCACCGAGCCAAACCAGCCAGGGCCACTCACTCATTTTCCATTCATTTATTATTTATTCATTCATCAAATCATGTAAACACCTTGAGTGGCCACTCTGCCACGCCAAGAGCTTTGGATGATCTAGGAACTTACTGCCTCGGTCCCCCCAGTGCCCTCTCTGCCGATGCCGGTATATGATGAGGCTCCCTTGTCAGACAAGCCGGCCGCCAGCTGGTGCCGCCAGGCCTCCCCTTGGCTGGCAAAGCCCAGGGCTTGGGGTTTCTGGCTCCCCTCGCGCCCCCACCCAGCACCCTGCACACCCAGCTGGGCACGGTCCACCTCCGTGCTGTGCGCCACGAGGAAGCTGTGTTGCCAAAACAAGACACTTAGGTTAAGTGGCTATTGTTACATCAGCCGCCTTCCTGCCCAGGCCCAGCGCCCAGGCCCACACACACTCCCACACATTCCAGTGCCCAGCGGCCAGCACAGGACGAGGCGGGGCAGAGAGCGGAGGGCGCAGGGGGCAGAGGGCAGGATGGCGTGGGTGGAGGTCTGCCGGGCACCATGACGACGTGAGACAGAGGTCGGAGGTGAGGACGCATGCCTGCAGGATGCAGGGCGGGTGCCGGGTCCTGAGGGTGACTGCACTAGTTTGGGGGATGGCATGACCTGAGCCTGCTGGTCTGGCATCTTGGTAACCTGCCCGGCCCCCTCTGGGAGGAGCCTCAGCTGAGCCCTTCCGGGGGCCTCCAGCCCTGTCCAGGCCACAGCGCCGCGGGCTCGGGCTGGCTGGAGCCGCCATGTTAAGAAAATATGGCAACAATCTGCAAAGGATTGTTGCCATCACGGGTCCACATCGGCCTCTCTAATACACATTCCCTCTATAAGCACGGAGAATGTGGCTTATTTAAACACACACCAAGTGCACACTTTTAAAACACCAGTACACACTGATATGGTGCACCTGTAACCCCCTTTTCTGTGGGCTCAGAGGCGGTCAGGGGGCCATACAGGGGCCTCCAGGGGCCAGGTGTCCAATCCTCAGATTTGACGGTGGAAAAACATAGTCATGGAGGGAAAACTTTGCCCACATTTTGACAGGAGCCGGGACTAGAGCATAGAGGATGATAACAACAAACCTTGGCTCTGTGAATCAATCTGTCTTTCTCTGCCCCTGCCCCTGCCCCTCCCACTGTCCCTACCTCTGTCTCTGCTCCTGCCCCTGCCCCTGCCCCTGCCCCTGTCCCTGCCCCTGCCCCTGCCCCTGTCCCTGCCCCTGCCCCTGCCCCTGCCCCTCCCACTGTCCCTACCTCTGTCTCTGCTCCTGCCCCTGCCCCTGCCCCTGCCCCTGTCCCTGCCCCTGCCCCTGCCCCTGCCCCTGTCCCTGCCCCTGCCCCTGCCCCTGCCCCTGCCTCTGCCCCTGTCCCTGCCCCTGCCCCTGCCCCTGCCCCTGCCCCTGTCCCTGCCCCTGTCCCTGTTCCTGCCCCTGCCCCTGCCCCTGCCCCTGCCCCTGTCCCTGCCCCTGCCCCTGCCCCTGCCCCTGTCCCTGACCCTGCCCCTGCCCCTGTTCCTGCCCCTGCCCCTGTCCCTGCCCCTGCCCCTGCCCCTGCCTCTGCCCCTGTTCCTGCCCCTGCCCCTGCCCCTGCCCCTGCCTCTGCCCCTGTTCCTGCCCCTGCCCCTGCCCCTGCCCCTGCCTCTGCCCCTGTCCCTGCCCCTGCCCCTGCCCCTGCCCCTGCCCCTGCCCCTGTCCCTGCCCCTGCCCCTGCCCCTGTTCCTGCCCCTGCCCCTGCCCCTGCCCCTGCCCCTGTTCCTGCCCCTGCCCCTGCCCCTGTTCCTGCCCCTGCCCCTGTTCCTGCCCCTGCCCCTGCCTCTGCCCCTGTCCCTGCCCCTGCCCCTGCCCCTGTCCCTGCCTCTGCCCCTGCCCCTGCCCCTGCCCCTGTTCCTGCCCCTGCCCCTGCCCCTGTCCCTGCCCCTGCCCCTGTTCCTGCCCCTGCCCCTGTCCCTGCCCCTGCCCCAGCCCCTGCCCCTGCCCCTGCCCCAGCCCCTGCCCCTGCCCCTGTTCCTGCCCCTGCCCCTGTCCCTGCCCCTGCCCCAGCCCCTGCCCCTGCTCCTGCCCCTGCCCCTGCCCCTGTTCCTGCCCCTGCCCCTGCCCCTGTTCCTGCCCCTGCCCCTGCCCCTGCCCCTGTCCCTGTCCCTACCTCTGCTCCTGCCCCTGCCCCTGCCCCAGCCCCTGCCCCTGCCCCTGCCCCTGCCTCTGCCCCTGCCCCTGCCCCTGCCCCTGCCCCTGCCCCTGCCCCTGTCCCTACCTCTGCCCCTGCCCCTGCCCCTGCCCCTGTCCCTGTCCCTACCTCTGCTCCTGCCCCTGCCCCTGCCCCAGCCCCTGCCCCTGCCCCTGCCCCTGCCTCTGCCCCTGTCCCTGCCCCTGCCCCTGCCCCTGCCCCTGCCCCTGTCCCTACCTCTGCTCCTGCCCCTGCCCCTGCCCCTGTCCCTGCCCCTCCCCCTGTCCCTACCTCTGTCTCTGCTCCTGCCCCTGCCCCTGCCCCTGGCCCTGCCTCTGCCCCTGCCCCTACCTCTGTCTCTGCCCCTGGCCCTGCCCCTGCCCCTGCCCCTGTCTGTCTCTCTGTCCCCAGCGATGGCAGACACTATTCTAAAGGAGCCTCCAGGTGAACTGTTCTAAGACCCTCAAGTAAACACTTTTTATTCCATGTTACAGAGGCCGAGTCACAGCTGAGCTGGGACATGGTCCGTGTTCTGCCCACCACATCCCGCAGCTCCTCCTTTGAGGACAGAGGCTCAGAGAACCTTCTCACCCCTTTGCCAAGACCCCCCTGAGACCCTCCCGGCCCTCACAGGCGCTCCGTCAGGCTCCGGCCGTGGCCGCCTTCCTCACAGCCCTGATGGAGAGCAGCAGGGGCGGGCGCTGCTCTGCAAGGAAGCCCTGGCCAGGAGGCAGGGCCTTGGAGGGGCGGGTCCCCAGCCGCCTCTCTTCAGTGTCATTAATGTCCACCCCCGGCAGCTCCCCCTGCGCCCCACCCCCACCCCCAGCTCCTGTCTTGGCAGTTCTACCTCAAACAGGGCTACATTCGAGAAACTTAAGTAAGGAAGTCAGGGGCACATCTTTCATTCTGGTATGTTAGATCAGCCCCAAATGCACATGGCGCCCCCGCACCATCGACACTCGCTCCACGATAATGAAAAGCCTGCTCTCCACCCTGTGCCCCCGGTGCCCGCCCATGTGGCCCCAGGCCCTGGACAGAGGTGCTTCCCAGGCTCATTGCCGCCACCTCACCCGGGACGGGCCTGCCCCCTTCGGAGAGCTCACCCTTCCCCCTTGCTGCGTTTAGGGACACCACGTTAGACCCCAGCACGTTGCCAAGGTTCATGGCTGGGACTGTGGGCACAGCCCCTTCACGCCCCAGACAACGCTCCGTTCTATCTGAACATCACCCCCTGCTTCCCAGAGTCCCTGCCCCAGCGCAGTGCAGAGCCAGAGGGGTGGGGCGGAGACATGAGGCCAAGGAGGCGTTAGAGCTCCTGAGGAGGAGGACGCGGGGACACAGGGGAACCAGAGTGCGTACGGGCTTTCCCACGGAGGCTCCCCGCCCGCCCCCCCCCCCCCCCCCCCCCGAGCGGCGAGGAGAGGAGCTGGCACTGCAGCGGGAGGGCTGTGGACAGACCACGGAGGCCCTCCCAGGCATGCAGGTGATTCAGCGCGCAGCGAGTGGCCCAGGGAGGTGGGAAATGCCCTTGATCTGGAAAGCACATGGTGACACTGTGGAAGGGTTAGGAGTCCAGTGAGGAGGGCCCAGGAGCCCAGGAGCCCAGGAGCCCCGTTAGAGTCCGAAGGTTCCGTGACCCTCAGACCAGCAGAGGAGACATCTCAGCAGAAGTGTCCTGGCTGGGTGCTCCCAGGCCACAGAGCGCCAGCCCGCGCCAGCCACACAGCCCCGGGTGCTTTCCAACAGCCCGGCCTGTCAGCCTCCCTCCTCCCTAGAGGTCCAAGAGGTCTTGATCTCCAGCAGCTTCTCAGCAGAAAAGGCCCCTTCAGTTGCCCCCACCCCTGAGGCCCCCACGAGGCAGGGCCCCGCCCGCCTCCAGCCCAGCCCTGCCTTCTCAGCGCCAGGAGGCCTGGCCCGCGGCCCAGCGACTCACCGGGCGGCTGTCCCTCTCCATGGCCTCCCCGGGGATGAGGCTTCCAGACTCAGCTGATAGTGACAGGAAGGTCCATGTTGGCCCCTGGCTCCTCGGGCATGTGGGGAGAGGGGGCTGGAGGGCCGAGGGCCGGCCCCCGCCAGGTGGGGCGGGGAAGCCGGTCGGGAGTGTGAGGTAATCCCAGGCACAAACAACAGGGCAGAACTAGCCAGACCTGTCCCTCACCCTCCTCCGAGGCATCCCGGTTACTCAGCGAATGCCAATGAGTGCCAGGCCATCTCTACTCCTGAAACCCCCACAGCTGCCTCTGAACCCGGGTCCAGAAGCCTCCGCAGAGGAGATTCTGGAAGTAGGCCCAGGCCCTGGGAAGACATTCTAAGCCCAGTCGACCTGAGCCCCTAAAACAGGTGCTCTCGAGCACCCTAAGGTACCACCTGTCCCCAGAAGGGGATGCCCACAGCCAGGGACCAGGATCGGGCAGGGAACCTTCACCTTGTGAAGAAGAAAAAAAGGCCACGTGCTAACCTGACAGGCTCAGGGGAGGCCTGCATGGCGGTCTTACAAATTCAAAGACCTAAAGTAACCACAGGATGGTCTGAAATGAAACTTTAACTAAAGCAGTGATGGTGGGTAGTCACCTCCTAGGCGGGTATCTTCCCTGACCAGGTCAACCTTTACCTGAACTGAGCCCATTGCCTTTTTGCATCTGAGATAACATACCTATGAAATGTCAGGGTAACTTGTAAACAACCCAACAACAGCTCCCCCTCCCCCCCGCCCACCCAGGCACAACCAAAAGCATCTGGGCGCCAGGTCAGAGACCATAAGTTCCTTCATTGTCACTGTTATCATGTTCACGGTTGACTGTTAACTATCCTGCACCCACCTAAGTATGTGTCTATCACTTTACTTTTTATCCAATCCCAGAGGTTCCCCCCTCCCACCCCGCTTGGCTTTCTCCTGCTGCCCTAATCTATCACCAATGGATTTCATGTAACCCCCTAATCTATCACCAATGGATTTCATGTAACCCCCTAATCTATCACCAATGGATTTCCTGTAACCCCCTAATCTATCACCAATGGATTTCATGTAACCCACTCACATCCCCTCCTTTGAGGTAAGGTATAAAACAAGGTGAAAACCCGCCATTCTCCACAGCATGATCCCAATCCTTTGAGATTCTGCTTCCCAGCAATTGTTGACAGTTTGGCTCAAAGAAACTCACAAAAATTCTTTGCAGGTTGGAATGATTTTACGTTAACAACCTCTGAGGACCACGTGTCCAAATCCCAGAGCAGGGCACGTGGCTGGCAATGTCTCCTTGAACTCTATTTCTACAAAAACCCCTAACAGAGGCACTCGCCCAGATGACCGCTCTTGGTGCCCATGATGAACTGTGCCCATTGGAAACACTGAAATGCGCTGAGACAACAGGCCACAGCCAATTAATGAAACCTACAAGCACCCGCATGGAGACTGTTCCCAGCAGTATTGGGCTGACGCAGGCCCACACCTGTGCCCCCGACTCTCGGTCATGAAGGAGACTGCCACGGGGGTGCTCAGCCCTCCAAACCCTGCGGAGCTGCTGCTGGGAGCAGCGGGCGCAGAGGGAGCTCCCCACCTGGCCGAGCATTTGTGGGAGGAACGATGGAGAGCTGTGGGTCTTGGGAACAGAAGGAAGCCCAGAGAGCACCAGTGACCTGGTCTCCTGGCTGACGGAGGAGAGGCCACGTTCAGCAGACAGCCGCAGCCGGGGAGACAGCTGGCCTCCTGGAGGCTCCCTGCAGCCCGGCCCTGCACCCTCACTCGCTTGCGCCCCCAACACCTATGCAGGGCTCTGACGTGCCTGGCGCTGGCACCGTGAGCAAGGAGGGCAAGGACCCTGGCCTCTGTCCTTAGCAGCGGGCACACAAACATAAATAGCTAAGCAGGTAGACAGACAGACAGATGGACAGATAGTCCAAAGCAGGGAAGGGAGTAGGAGGGTGACAGGCGCAAGGTTGCAGGTTGAAACTCCCTGAGGTGACATTGAAGCAAAGACTTAAAGGAAATGACTACCACCCCCATTTCCATGTGAGCAAACAGGAATGTTAGCTCAGCTTGGAAGCTGGGGTGACCTAATCCAGAGTAGGGGACTCGGGGCCTCCAGTCCCAGGGTATCCGGGGGGTCAGTTTCAGAACTCAGCCCCAGCCACACCCTCCTTGCTCTCTCCCCAGCAGACGGACCCTCCTCTCCTCTGGCCCTAGAAGGTGCTGGAATTCCTCTGGCTGCTGCTGCTCCTCCCCCCTCTTATGGGTGCTCAGCAGGGCGCTCTCCGGCTGTCCCTGAGCCCTGGTTCCCACAGCCCAGGCCTGAGGAGCCTCCCTCGGTCCCTGGGCAGGCGCCTGGCCTCAGGGTCACCCTGAGCCTCACTCCCGGGAAGGCCCACTGCCCTCTAAGAAGAGCTCAGGCCTGGAGCCGGGCCGGAGAGGAGCCCTGTGTCCGAGGGGGAGGCGCGGCCAGCGCGTGCACATGGGGCGCCCGAGTCCCCAGCTGGGAAATGGTGATGACAGCCGACCAGGGACCTCTGGCTCTGCAGGGATCGGCTTTATTTCTCGCTCTGCTCCCTGGCCCCACCCCGAGTCCTTGCGGACCAAGCCATCCATCAGACACATCAGAATTCCCATCGGCCTTGCTTCCGTTCAATAAGCGGTGTGACTGCAGCAACAGGCCTCACTCGGCTGCAGTGGGCACCGGATGGCACAGAGCAGCCAGGCCTCACTCGGCTGCAGTGGGCACAGGATGGCACAGAGCAGCCAGGCCTCACTCGGCTGCAGTGGGCACAGGATGGCACAGAGCAGCCAGGCCTCACTCGGCTGCGGTGGGCACAGGATGGCACAGAGCAGCCAGGCCTCACTCGGCTGCAGTGGGCACAGGATGGCACAGAGCAGCCAGGCCTCACTCGGCTGCAGTGGGCACAGGATGGCACAGAGCAGCCAGGCCTCACTCGGCTGCAGTGGGCACAGGATGGCACAGAGCAGCCAGGCCTCACTCGGCTGCAGTGGGCACAGGATGGCACAGAGCAGCCAGGCCTCACTCGGCTGCGGTGGGCACAGGATGGCACAGAGCAGCCAGGCCTCATGGTGGCTGCAGTGGGCACAGGATGGCACAGAGCAGCCAGGCCTCATGGTGGCTGCGGTGGGCACAGGATGGCACAGAGCAGCCAGGCCTCATGGTGGCTGCAGTGGGCACAGGATGGCACAGAGCAGCCAGGCCTCACTCGGCTGCAGTGGGCACCGGATGGCACAGAGCAGCCAGGCCTCACTCGGCTGCAGTGGGCACAGGATGGCACAGAGCAGCCAGGCCTCACTCGGCTGCAGTGGGCACAGGATGGCACAGAGCAGCCAGGCCTCACTTGGCTGCAGTGGGCACCGGATGGCACAGAGCAGCCAGGCCTCACTCGGCTGCAGTGGGCACCGGATGGCACAGAGCAGCCAGGCCTCACTTGGCTGCAGTGGGCACAGGATGGCACAGAGCAGCCAGGCCTCACTCGGCTGCAGTGGGCACCGGATGGCACAGAGCAGCCAGGCCTCACTCGGCTGCAGTGGGCACAGGATGGCACAGAGCAGCCAGGCCTCACTCGGCTGCAGTGGGCACAGGATGGCACAGAGCAGCCAGGCCTCACTCGGCTGCAGTGGGCACAGGATGGCACAGAGCAGCCAGGCCTCACTTGGCTGCAGTGGGCACAGGATGGCACAGAGCAGCCAGGCCTCATGGTGGCTGCGGTGGGCACAGGATGGCACAGAGCAGCCAGGCCTCATGGTGGCTGCAGTGGGCACCGGATGGCACAGAGCAGCCAGGCCTCACTCGGCTGCGGTGGGCACAGGATGGCACAGAGCAGCCAGGCCTAATGGTGGCTGCGGTGGGCACAGGATGGCACAGAGCAGCCAGGCCTCATGGTGGCTGCGGTGGGCACAGGATGGCACAGAGCAGCCAGGCCTCATGGTGGCTGCAGTGGGCACCGGATGGCACAGAGCAGCCAGGCCTCACTCGGCTGCAGTGGGCACAGGATGGCACAGAGCAGCCAGGCCTCATGGTGGCTGCGGTGGGCACAGGATGGCACAGAGCAGCCAGGCCTCATGGTGGCTGCAGTGGGCACCGGATGGCACAGAGCAGCCAGGCCTCACTCGGCTGCAGTGGGCACAGGATGGCACAGAGCAGCCAGGCCTCACTCGGCTGCAGTGGGCACCGGATGGCACAGAGCACCCAGGCCTCACTCGGCTGCAGTGGGCACCGGATGGCACAGAGCAGCCAGGCCTCACTCGGCTGCAGTGGGCACAGGATGGCACAGAGCAGCCAGGCCTCACTCGGCTGCAGTGGGCACCGGATGGCACAGAGCAGCCAGGCCTCACTCGGCTGCAGTGGGCACCGGATGGCACAGAGCAGCCAGGCCTCACTCGGCTGCAGTGGGCACCGGATGGCACAGAGCAGCCAGGCCTCACTCGGCTGCAGTGGGCACCGGATGGCACAGAGCAACCAGGCCTCACTCGGCTGCAGTGGGCACAGGATGGCACAGAGCAGCCAGGCCTCATGGTGGCTGCGGTGGGCACCGGATGGCACAGAGCAGCCAGGCCTCACTCGGTTGCAGTGGGCACCGGATGGCACAGAGCAGCCAGGCCTCACTCGGCTGCAGTGGGCACCGGATGGCACAGAGCAGCCAGGCCTCACTCGGCTGCAGTGGGCACAGGATGGCACAGAGCAGCCAGGCCTCACTCGGCTGCAGTGGGCACAGGATGGCACAGAGCAGCCAGGCCTCACTCGGCTGCAGTGGGCACAGGATGGCACAGAGCAGCCAGGCCTCATGGTGGCTGCGGTGGGCACCGGATGGCACAGAGCAGCCAGGCCTCATGGTGGCTGCGGTGGGCACCGGATGGCACAGAGCAGCCAGGCCTCATGGTGGCTGCGGTGGGCACAGGATGGCACAGAGCAGCCAGGCCTCATGGTGGCTGCGGTGGGCACCGGATGGCACAGAGCAGCCAGGCCTCATGGTGGCTGCGGTGGGCACAGGATGGCACAGAGCAGCCAGGCCTCACTCGGCTGCAGTGGGCACAGGAGGGCACAGAGCAGCCAGGCCTCACTCGGCTGCAGTGGGCACCGGATGGCACAGAGCAGCCAGGCCTCACTCGGCTGCAGTGGGCACCGGATGGCACAGAGCAGCCAGGCCTCACTCGGCTGCAGTGGGCACCGGATGGCACAGAGCAGCCAGGCCTCACTTGGCTGCAGTGGGCACAGGATGGCATAGAGCTGCCAAAGCCTTGCCTTGGGGAGCACCAAGTTCAGCTGGCCCTAGACAATGCAGGGCGGGGCACCAGGGCCCCCACAGTCGAAAATACGAACATAACATGACTCCCCAAAACACGATGAACACAGGCTGCGCTGTGACCTGTGTTGTGTCAGTTCTATGCAGTGAGCTAGAGGAGGGAAACGTCCCTCAGAGCAGAAAGCACAGGAGCCGTGTGCCGGCGTGCGTGTGGGCGTGAGCCCTGGGAGGGCGGGCTCAGCCAAGGCCGCACTGCTCGGGCTCCAGGGCACACGTGTCGGGTGGAGGGGACCCTGAGGCAGGGAACTCTTGCTGGCGGTTTTTCTATTTCCAGAGAAGGTACTGGGAGGCACAAGACCTGATTCTTGCCCCCACAGGCCTGCCCTACCCTGGGCTCCTGGCTCTGCTCTGTATGCCTCCCTCTGACCACCCCCTTCCTCCGCCCCCTCCCCTCCATCAGCCTGCCCAGACCCTCATGCTCAGCTGCCTACCCTGTACCTGCCCCAGGCCGGGACTCCAGGCCAGCCATCAGCCCCATGCGTGCCCGGTCCCCTGCCCCCTCCCAGACACTTCCCTTGGAGGCGGAGGGAGTCCGTAGCAGCTGTGTACCTGCGGGCACATGTGTTCCCGGGCACAGGGCACAGGCGGCCAGGTGAGGGGAGGAGGACGGAATCCGCGCCATTGTGAGAATGAGGCCCACTCTCTGCTCTGGGCTGCACAGCCGCCACGGTCCAGCGCGTCGGGAGCGCCTTCCTGGGGCCGCAGACGGCATGCAGGGCTCCAGGCCATCACTCCGGCCTCGTCACTGGGGTCCTCTGCCAGTCCTCCTCCTGAGCCTCATCCTGCTCAGCTCCCCATGGAGCCCCTAAGTGCCTGCCTCCTCTGCCCCCCACTCCGGGGTCCTCACGGCTCAGAGCACAGGGAGGGCTCCCTCCAGCCCTGAGGGGGACACGGAAGAGCAGCTCCCCCTGGGTGACCCCAGCTCCGCCTCCTGCCCCAGCCCAGAGCCCCCTCTGCCCGCCCAGCAGGGCTGCTGTGCAGGCCTCGGGCCCTCGCATGGGCCCTGGGTGTTGTGAGGGGGCCAGGTCAGGGAGGGGTTATTTTTTAAGCCCAGAGAAAACCGCCTGTGAGCCTAAGTAGGGTCCCGGGTCCCCAGCTGCCTCTCAGGCACCATACGGCCCGGGCCCTGCTGGTGGGCAGCCGTGGGCCCCTCTCCTCCGCGGACACTGGGCCCTTGGCTGGGCATCGGGGACGAGGGAGGGAGGCCCAGGAGGGAACCAGAATATCCACGCGGGGGGGCGTGGGGTTGGCCAGGGCCGGCTGCTGCCCCGCATCTGTGCCTGAGAGTGCGGAACCCAAACCCAGCGGCTGGCGCTGCTCCCTCTGTGTCCTGTTCAGGACCAAGATGGGCAGAGGGACACCCCCCTCTTCTCCCGTGATGGTCATGCTCCTTTCGCGTCATCAGAGCCCACGATCAGATGGGACAGGTCAGAGCCCTGGCACCACCGCAGGGAAGGTGGGCGGTGAGCCACGAGGACCCCCAGGCCAGGCAGCCGGCCGCTCCCAGAGGCCCGACCTGGTAGCGGCCCCGCGGTGCCGGGGGCTCCAGGGAGTGGAAAATGCCACCGTCCGTCCATCCTGCTTAGCTGCCACCTGATTCCGAAGGAGGATTTGACAGCCGCTCCTCCTGGGGTTCACCCACCCCCGTGCCCCCGGAGCCTCCTTCCCTCCATGGGACACAGAGAGACAGTGAAACCCCACTGCCGGGCCGCAGCCCTTCCCGCACTCCAGGCAGCCGTGTGCCCGCCTCCGGACTCTGCGCTTTTCCCACCCGAGCCACCCCGGCCGCCACTTCTCCTGGCGGGGGGCAGTGAGTCACGTTAAGTCCCCTCACCTCCCTGGTTTCTCCAGAACAGACAGGTGGTTACCCTGGCCCTGCTGGGCGGTGGCCCAGGCCCCCAGCCGCGTGCACATGGCTGCTGCTTCCGGTAAAGCTGCCAGGTGCCCCGGGCCCACCGGCTGGGCTGCTGGTGCTCGAGGAGCGGATGCAGCCGCAGGTAGACAGCGACCTGACAGGCAGGGCGATGAGGAGCGCAATGCTGTGCCCAGAGACCCACCTCCAGGCAGGCATCCTCCCTCTCCGACCCACCTGAGGAGGCCGCTCCAAGGCGGGGGACAGGCAGGGAGGCGGCCTGCCCCTCGGCGGCTGTCGGGGGCGCCCCAGGCCTGGGACCAACCCCCAGAGCAGGGGGCACGGAGCAGTCTGGGCCAGACCTCATCCCAGACAGCGACAGAGCCACAGCTCTCCCAGCGACGGCCTCTGTGTCCTTGGGGAGTTACCGTCTCCCAGCCTCAGTTTCCCTATCCATGAAATGGGAATGGTGGCTCCTCTCCAGTGGAGTATTTCTGTCCACTCAGGGAAATCATTTGTACAAAACCCTCGGCACAGGACCTGGTACGTGGTGCCCATCGCTAAATAGTGGCCATTGTGATAGGATTATCATTCCTAAAGTTGCTTGGACACAAACAGAGCCTGAGCAGCTGTGGAGAGAGTTAGATCTGGGCTTTGAGCCCTGGGCCGGGGCGTGGACGGGCTTCAGTTGGGCTCTGCCATTTGGAGCCTCGTCCTCCGCGCCCTCCCCCCCGCCCCCCGCCCCCCGGGTGGCTGGGGCTTCGGTTTCTCGCTTTCCAGCCTCTGAGAAGTGAGGTCCTCTCACCCCGCAGCTCAGGGTCTCTAGCAGAGAGGCCTGCAATGTGATTATTCGAAGTCTTCGTATCCATGTGCATAGAAGAAAACATATTCTTTTAGATTCACGTGTTCTTAACTGAGTCTTTTTAAAAAAATTTTTTATTGATTTCAGAGAGGGAGAGGGAGAGAGATAGAAGCATCAATGATGAGGGAGAATCATTGATCAGCTGCCTCCTGCACACCCCCCACTGGGGATCAAACCCACAACCCGGGCCGAGGCGTGGATGGGCTTTGCACTTTCTCTCCGGAGTTGGCAAGGGGTCTGAGCGCCTTGCCGGGAGCAGGACAGAGGCTGAAGGGAAGCAGCTGTTCCCTGAGGAAGAAAATGTCCAGACGTGGTCAGAGAGACAGGGCAGCGATGGTCAAGGCGGGCGTAGTGTGCAACCAATAACCATGAGAGGAGAGAATATATGTGTGTGTGTGTGTGTACTTTTCATCGCTAAAATAAAAGCACCAGGAGCCAGTATCTCACATGTACCAGCAGTGGCACGCGTCTGACTTCGCTCTGTCCGCAGGCACACTTGCATGCAGTTCTCCTTCTCCCGCTTGGCACCGAGGGAGCAAACGCTCAGAGAAACAAACCTCCAGCGCCAGCAGCTTAGCCGGGAGGAAGCTGCGCTCCATCGCAGTCCCTGCCTCCCAGTCCCGTTCTCAACCTGATGGTGTCGCTGTAACAGAGAGGCAGAGTGGGTGATTCTATTTTTAAATGTTCTTGGATATCAATATGCTGTTTTCATCATAAAGTTCGAGGTGTTAAACGTGCGCGTTCTTATCAGAACGGTTCTCTTTCTCCGAGACGTGGATATCTGTAAAGGCGAGTTGATTCTGATGCAATGCTTCCCCAGTTCTGTCTTTCCGCTGTTTAATGTGTTTGGATCTGAGCAGGTGGCAAGTGTGCAGCTGGGAAAGCGACACTGGGCCCTTGGCTGGGCATCGGTGACCCCCCCACAAACCCCCTGTGGCCCCCACGAACCCTCTGTGGCCCCCCCAAACTCCCTGTGGCCCCCACGAACCCTCTGTGGCCCCCCAAATCCGCTGTGGCCACCCCAAATCCCTGTGGCCCCTAAACCCCCTGTGACCCCCACGAACTCCCTGAGGCCCCTCACGAACCCCCTGCAGGCCCCCCAAACTCCCTGTGGCCCCCACAAACCCTCAGTGGCCCCCCAAACCCCCTGTGGCCCTCACGAACCCCCTGTGACCCCACGAACCCCCTGTGACCCCCACGAACCCCTTGAGGCCCCCCACTGATCCCCTGCAGCCCCTCCACAAACCCCCTGAGGCCCCCCACGAGCCCCCTGAGGCCCCACATGCTGTGTTTGGCCAACTGTCACCAAAAGATAGATGTTTATGTTGTTTGCTCAGTTAAGTTGTACATTTTGAATTTTTTGCTTTTGAATGCGAATCATTAAAAAAGATACACAGTTAACTAGACTTCACATCTCGTTAACTCGAGAAGCTTCAGGTATTTGAAGAGGCGGCTGCATCATCTGTCCTCCTGAGGGTCATTGGAGTTTGGAGAGGAAAGTGAGCTGCGTTTTCAGCTCTCAAAAGGCTTCTCAGCTAAGGCCCGGCCAGCGTGGCTCAGTGGTTGAGCATTGACCTATGAACCAGGAGGTCACGGTTCTATTCCTGGTCAGGGCACATGCCCGGGTTGTAGGCTTGATCCCCAGTGGGGGGTGTGCAGGAGGCAGCTGATCAATGATTCTCTCTCATCATTAATGCTTCTATCTCTCTCTCCCTCTCCATTCCTCCCTGAAATAAATAAAAACATTTTAAAAAAAGACTCAGTTAAGAACAAGTGAATCTAAAAGAATATGTTTCTTCTATGCGCGTGGATACGAAGACTTGGAATAATCACGCTTTCTCTTTGTTGATCTCAGCCAGCCCTTAAGACAACCCTCTGAGGTAAGCAGGACGGTGTGAGCTTGGGAGAGCCCAGCGCGGCCCGCGGTCCCAGGGCTGCGGCCAGCTGAGCTGGCTGCGTCCGAGTGTCTCTGAGACGGGGCACTTTGCAACGTTGGTGGCACGTCCCACGCAGCCTCAGAGCCCTCGGGAACGAGGTCCACGTGAAACTCATAAAGATATGAATACTTCCCTCGAACCCGTCTCCAGCTCCCACCAACAGCCCCGGGACAACGCGTCCTGACAGGCCCAGCCCGGCAGGGCCGCTTCCCCGCAGCAAAGCTTCGCTGGCCATGACGTCACCGTAGTTCTCCCGAGGTGACCCAGCAACGACAGGGCTCCTCCGCCTGCCCCTGGAGACCAGAGACGGCGTCTGCGGCTGGGAACCGCGGCAGCCCTCCAAGGACATGGGCCGTGACCATCAGCTCCACACGCGACCAGGCCCTCCCACAGTCAGTCCCCCTTCCACGCGCTCGCGCTCTGAGATGCGTCCTTGGTCGCACATCCACGTTCAGTTCAGCTTCCCAGGTTGTACAGGTCCTCACGCTTTTCTGCTCAGCCTTAGTTCCCACACTCAGGATGTTTCTAGTGGCTCTTTTTTTTTAAAAAAAAAAATATATATATATATATATTTTTTTATTGAATTAAGAGAGGAAGGGAGAGGGAGAGAGAGAGAAACATCAATGATGAGAGAGAATCATGGATCGACTGCCTCCTGCCCGCCCCACACTGGGGATTGAGCCTGCAACCCGGGCATGTGCCCTGACCGGGAATCGAACTCTGACCTCCTGGTGCATAGGTCGAGGCTCTACCGCTGAGCCACGCCGGCCGGGCCCCAGTGGTTCTTGATGGAGCCCCTGCAGCAGAGCACTGAGGGCAGAACAGCACTCAAGCAAGACACGTTTCCAGTTGATTCCCACCACCCTCCCGGGAACCATCCATTTCCTTGGCCTCTGGTGCTGGGCACCTTGGGACCACCCACCAGCAGGCTGCGCCCCGCACTGCAGCCACTCCCAGATCCCTTTCTTCAGTCCCAACAGAAGGCTCAGGCCCCCGGGCCAAAGCTAGTGCACGGACCACCGTGCTGTGCTCCTTCCACGTCCCAAACCAGAGCCCATTCACGCAGCCCCTGACATCTGCTCCCTGTCCACACGTCTGTGGGTAATTCTTCCCTAGGCGGCCATCGCGGGCCTGGTAACGCTCATGGACAGCCCAGCAGCGCGCCTGCCCTGAGGGATCTCGCCCTCCTAGGAGGAGCTCCGTCCCCGGCCCTCGCCCTCCTCACTCAGGACTTTCCCGTCAGGAAAGAAGAGCGCATGTGCATTGAACCCCTGTAGGAGCAGTGCCTCGTTCATTGCCACACCAGCCGTAGGAACAGATTTGCCCAGACCACATACCCAGCACGCGCTGAAAAGGGGTTTGCACGCAATTCTGTCTCCCTCCTGAGACTGCTTTGTTGTTGTCAATCCTCACCCAAGGACATTCCCCATTGATTCTAGGGAGAGTGGAAGGAGAGGGGGAGACAGAGAGAAACATCAATGTGAGAGAGACACATTGATTGGTTGCCTCCTGCACACGCCCGACCAGGGAACCTGCAACCAAGGTGCGTGCCCTTGACCAGAATCAAACCCGGGACCCTTCAGTCCGTGGGCCGACGCGCTATCCACGAAGCCACACCGGCCAGGGCTGAAACTGCCTGTAAGGCTACGCTATGGACAGTCTCCCAGCCAGTATCCACTTCAGCGGAGACTGCCGTGGCCTCTCTGTCGTCCCAGGAATTCAGGAAGCTTTGGACACGGTCTGTCGTCTCAGAGACCTTGGAGGGTGTTACTGACAGTCTTTGTGTAGAAGTTTCCCATCTTCTCTGTGTTGCTTTCTGGCCTAAGGCCCTGTGAGGCAATAGAACATCACGGCTAAGCATGTGAAAACACAAAACCGCATCCAAGGTGGGGATGCTGGTCGTGTTATTCCTAAGTTTCCTCTGAATCTCAGTGTCTTCATCTGTGAAAGGAAGAGGCTGATAACAGCATCCCCCGCTCATGCACTCCCATTCCTGTCCGTGGGCAAAGGCTTACATGAGACAACACCTGATAAAGTGGCCACGTATGCGGCCGTGCATGCAGCACAACCATCGTTTATCACGCCTCCGTCCACAGCTTGGGCATGGAGCTTCTCAGCAGGTTTAGAGTCTAAACCAGACGCCGCGCCCTGGCTGCTCCAGCCGTGAAGACGCCGGTGGGAAGCCCCGTGTCCCTCCGTGTCTCTGCTTCCCGCTCACCCTACTTCCCACTCACACTCCTGACCCGAGTGTGGGGTCCCCCCAAGCGATTCTCCCTTACACAGCTGGGTGTCCTACATTTTAACTCAAAACATTTTTTAATGAAGTGGGGCTGATTTAAGGAATTGGTCTCAATTCGAGGCTTTACAGGGGTGGGCTACTGCATTTTAAAAATGTTTATTGATTTTTAGAGAGAGAGGGATAGAAACAGCAGCAAGAGAGAAACATCATCAATCTGCTGCCTCCTGCACGCACGCCCCCTCCTGGGGATTAAGCCTGACACCTGGACATATTCACGGAATGGAACACGTGACCTCCTGGTTCATAGGTCCATGCTCAGCCATTGAGCCAACCAGCCGGGCTTAACCCACTCCTGACACTACCTGCCTGGAGTAGCGTCAGGCCCGCAGGGCAAGAGCTCAGTCCCAGGGGACCGCCCCCACTTCAGATACTAACCACACGCGTAGTTGTCCCAGGGAACCCCAACGTCTGCTCAAGTTGGCTACCAACTCCCATGACCCCTGCTCCTGGATCCAATGCCCCTCCCTCACCGCCTCCTGCAGGGGTTTGATTATTTGCTGGAACAGCTCGGAGAACCCAGGCAAACAGTTACCAGCTTATTAAAGAAACATGGACAGCGCCGTGGAGAGACGCTCAGGAGCTCTGTCTCTGGGGAGCTGGGTGCTCCTCCCCGGCATGTGGCTGTGCTCCCCACCTGCCCCCCCTCCCCGAACCCCAGAACACTGGGATTTGTATGGAGGCTCCTCTTGATCAACTCGCTCCATTCCCAGCCCCGCCCCTCTCCAGACGATGGGGGGCGGGCGGAACACGCGGAGCTTTGACCATGGCTCCATCGCCCTGGGGGCAGCCCTCATCCCGGGCCCACGAGAGTCACTTCACAGGACAGAAGACACCTGTCACCCAGCACACCCGAGGGGTCAGAGCTCCGTGTCAGGACGCGGGTCACGGACGGAACACGAGACGCAGTACCTGTTCACAAGGCAGAGAGCCGGGATCCCTCCTATTGTGGCACAGTGTGTCACTGCCTTTCAACCACTTTGGACAGGGTTATTTTTAGCTCAATTAATTGCCAAAACGTAAAACTTCAAGGAAGTCTGGTCTCCATTCCAAGTTGGCCAATGCTTTGCTCAGACACGGCCTCGCTGGGAACGCAGTCAGTTAACAGAACTCCTCTGCGCGCCCCACAACACCCGGCGCCCATCTGGCGGCCGGTCCGTCAGTCCACAGGCTGCACTGACGCCGCTGTGTCGAGTAGGAGCTGCTAAGAACGAAACCTCGCCGCTGCCTGCGCATCAGAGACGCGTGGCGGGACGGTGCGCCTCGGCGGTCTGAGCGTCCTGGATCAAGTGCGCAGGGAGGACTCGGCCCCGAGGTCGTCTTTTCTGAATCACTCTGGTCGGGGAACCCTCAGCGTCCCGGGCAGACTCGGAGAGCTGCTCCTGCCGGCGGCCTTCCTCCAGGGTGGCCCATCCCCTGGAGTCTGGATGCTGCCCGAGGCGTCGTCGGCCGAACCACAGGCCCCGGCTCACCGCGTGAGAGCATCCAGGCTAACCGAACGGCTCACCAGCCGGCAGTCCTCTGCCCCGCGGGAGCCAGCCTGGCCCCACCTGCTTTGGGTTCCAGTTTCTATTCTTTATTTTTAAAGTATATTTTTATGGATTTCAGAGAGGAAGGGAGAGGGAGAGAGAGATAGAAACATCAGTGATGAGAGAGAATCGTTGATCGGCTGCCTCCTGCACGCCCCACACTGGGGACTGAGTCCATAACCCGGGCATGTGCCCTGACTGGGAATCTAACGTGACCTCCTGGTTCATAGGTCAACGCTCAACCACGGAGCCACGCGGCCCGGGCTGGGTCCAGCCTTGGTGTGGGGAGTGAGGAAGACCAGAGCCTGCCTGTGCCAACACCTCCCACCTGCTCTCCGTGCCAGGCCCACTCCCCGTGTCCTGAAGAGCCGGTTCCCCGGGTCAGCACGGCCCAGGTGTGAGGCAATGCGGAGTCAGCCCTGCCTGCAGCTAATCAGCCACAAGTGCGGGTGACACACGCAGGGGCCGGCCCGGCAATTACTGGGCGGCGACAGCCCAGCTGGCGGAGAGGAAAGGAGAGACACGTCCCGGGACCCCTCCTGGGCCAGACCCTGTCCAGCCTTCCAGGGCCCTTTCCCAGGAGGTGCCACAGACCC
This sequence comes from Cnephaeus nilssonii, assembly GCF_951640355.1. Classification (NCBI taxonomy): domain Eukaryota; kingdom Metazoa; phylum Chordata; class Mammalia; order Chiroptera; family Vespertilionidae; genus Cnephaeus; species Cnephaeus nilssonii. Next base: position 81,439,476 of record NC_137084.1, read on the forward strand.
AGAAGAGCTGCCGGGACGGAACCCCAGCGGGGCGGGGCCGTGCAGACGGAGCGAGGTGCCTGCTCGCCTGTGCTTCCAGAAGAGTGTCCAGTCCAGGCCCAGGCCGGAGCCCCGGTGACCAGCTCACTTCCCCGGCAGCGGGAGGCTGTCAGAAGGAACACATTCATCCATTCATCCCAAGAAACAAAACTGTAACATCTTTTGTTTTTTTTTAAAGAATAGTGTTTTTATTATTTTGTTAATCCTCCCCCAAGGATATTTTTCCATTGATTTTTAGAGAGAGTGGAAGGCGGGGGAGAGACACAGAGAGAGAAATATCGATGTGAGAGAGACACATCAATTGGTTGACTCTTGCACATGCCCTGCCCAGGGCTGTGGGTTGAGCCTGCAATCGAGGTACGTGCCCTTGACCGGAATCGAACCCAGGACCCTTCAGTCTGCAGGCCAATGTTCTATCCACTGAGCCAAACCGGTTCAGGCTAAACTGTAACATCCTTATTGGGAGAGAAGTCACATCCCGTACAATTCACCCACCAGAGTACACAATCAAGTGGCTTTCAGGACCCTCGTGTTAGTCAGGCAACCCTCACAAGTTGCTGTAGAAGCCTTTTGTCACCCCAAAAGAAGCAACCTGTCAGCAGCACTCTGCGTTCCTCCCCCTCCCCAGCTGTCAGCCACCACAATCCACGTTCTCCCTGGACACACGCGTGGCCTTTAGTGACTGGCTTTGCTCACGCATGGTATTTGCACCGTGTATTTCCGCTGTGGCTTCATCACTGCTTCCTCCTTTCTGTGTGGATGTTCCAGGGCGCGGCGATAGCATATTTCCTTCACCCCTCGTCGGGGTGGGCATTTGGGCTGTTCCCACTTCTTGACCCTCAGGAGCGATGCTGCTATGAACGAAATTGTCTGCTCGGGGTTTTGCATGGGCTCCTGTTTTCAGTTCTCTTGTGTCTATGTCTGCAAGTGGAATTACCGGGTCCTAGGCTGAACTCTGTGTTTAATCTCTTAAGGAACTTTCCCACACACATAATTTCCAGTGCGCCAGGCTTAGCCTAGGAGCTGGGGTTCTAAATAATCTGGTGGAAAATCTGAACCAATTCTAGTGAACAAAACAGAGGAGGCCCTGTCCTTGGGGAGCTGCTACTGAGGAAAACAGGCAGTGAGCCGAGGAGAGGAAATACGCAGGCATTTCGCCGAGCAGTGAGGGGCGGCCTCGGGCGGGCAGCCAGGACAGCCTGGGGAATAAGAGCCAGGAGGCGAAGGGCTGGAGGCCGCGCCCCAGGTGGGAGGAAGCTCGGTGGGTGTGAGGGACAGAAAAGACAGCGCCAGGGCGGGGGTGGGCCTAGAGGAGCGCCAGGCTCCGCGGACCACAGGCAGAGCCTGAATTTCATTCCAAGCACACGGAGAAGCCTTGAGCCCTTTTAAGTAAATGCTGCCGGGGGGGGGGGGGGGGGGGGGCGGGGAGGCCTGAGCTGATTCTTATATGCACCCCTGTGTTCATAGCAGCACAATTCACCATAGCTAAGATTTGGAAACAGCCTAAGTGCCCATCAGCAGATGAGTGGATTAGAAAACCATGGTACATCTACACAATGGAATACTACGCTGCTGTAAAAAGAAGGAACTCTTACCATTTGCAACAGCACGGATGGACCTGGAGAGCATTATGCTGAGTGAAATAAGCCAGTCAGAGAAAGATAAATATCACATGATCTCATTCATATGTGGGATATAATGACCAATATAAACTGATGAACAAAAATAGATGCAGAGACATAGAGCACTGAACAGACCCTCAAACCTCAGAGGGAAGGCAGGGAAGGGTAGAGGGGGGAAGAGATCAAATGAACTCATATATGCATGACCCACAGACACAGACAGTGGGTGGTGAAGGTTTGGGGGCAGGGGAAGAGGGCAATGGGGGAAAATATGTAATACTTTCAACAATGAAGATTTATTAAAAATAATGATAAATAAAATAAAATTAAAAAGTATATTTAGTGCCCGGCCAGCGTGGCTCAGTGGTTGAGTGTTGACCTATGAACCAGGAGGTCATGGTTCGATTCCCAGTCAGGGCACAGGCCTGGGTTGTGGGCTTGATCCCCAGTGTGGGGCGTGCAGGAGGCAGCCGATCAATGATTCTCTCTCATCATTGATGTTTCAATCTCTCTCTCCCTCTCCCTTCCTCTCTGAAATCAGTAAAAATATATATTTTTAAAAATTAGATTTAGTGAAGTATGATTTATACACAATAAATCTTACCTTTTTTACATATGAAGTTTGATAAACTTCGATAGATACTACAGTTGCATAGCCACTGCTACATTGAAAATACACAATATTTTCACCTCCCCCAAAATTTCTCTTATACCCTTTCTCAGTCAACCCTGTGTCCACATCCCCAGGCCCTGACAGCCTCAGAGTCATTATTTGGTGCCTTTTTAGAATGTCATATACATGTAATCATACATGTACATGTAATCATACATGAGTCAGCATAGCTACTCTGCATGGAGGAGGAACAGGACACCAGAAAGGCCTGAGAGGGCCCAGAGCAATGGCTCTCGATCCAGGCCTCACCCCAGCACCCCGATCCCTGGGTCACCCCGACCAAATCGACGGGGTGTTTTCCAGGCGCCGAGGTCGTTCTAATGGCGGCCAGGCCCGAGAACTGCTATTTAGGACAACCTTCCTCATGGGGGCGGCTGAGGAGCCGAGTGGGACGGGGCATGGGTGACCGTCCTGGTCGCCCAGGACCCTGGGGCTTCTGGGGTCGCAGGACTGGGGAACCCAGAACGAGGGGGTCGTCCCACCGCCGCTCACCGCCCTCTTGCCAGCAGCTCTTCCCACCGGACGTGACAGGAGAGTGCCCACCGTCCGACAGCCCGGCATCCTGCTGTTTGATCAAACCCGTAAGGTGGTTCCGCTTCTGTGGCCGCGGCTCCCCGCGGCAGGCCCTTCTCCCGATTCCAATTCAAAGCAGCCAGAGTGTTGTAGTAAGATACAGAAATATCTAAACTGTTAAAAAGGCTTTACAATGTTTGAGTTAACTTTCCTGAAACCTAAGGCGTGACATTAAGGACACATTCCGCACTGCCCTAAACGTGCGTACCCCACAGGTAAGGATCTGAACTTCGGTGACTGACTTAGAGTGACTTGCTATGAGAGCCCTATGTGTGAGTGACGTCCTCTCCCCAGACATGCACCCACGAGTGCACACCCTGGTTGGTAACCACATGTAGCCCCTCGCCCTGTTAAGATTAACCTGTGTGCATTGACATAACTCATTGATAGGCACCTGAACTGCTGCGGGTACGAACAGGCTGTAAAAACGGGTCCTGACCAGCCGGCAGTGCTCGCCTGCTGAGACCGCCACGAAGGCACGTCCTTCTGCCATCCGACAGACGACACCACACTGTGCCGCTCCACGCTCCGCTCCCTGACAGGCCACAGAACGGCTGGTACCTCCCGATCCAGACGCGACCGAAGGTGAGGAACGCCAGCCGCCTGCATCCGGACCGGACCAGCCCAGCTGCCGGACCCCAGAGGACAGCACCACCGGGATCCTGTTAAGCCTGTACCCGCAGCACCACGAACTTGTGTGAGTAATAAAATGCTGTGTGATTTGCAACTGCATATGTTTCATGTGGCGTAACTCCTCCGGCAGTTAATTAATTTGTTTTGCATACACTTGAAACTAAGACTAAGGTTTTTGATCTTTTCGGTCCTAAGCCTGCCCTTGGTCCTGCTTGTGTAGAGTAGCCTCTTCGCTAGCAACTACTTAAATGTCCCAACACCTGCACGGTTAAGCTTATCTCAAGGGACGCCTTTCCCAGGACCTACTTAGGACACAGTGGTTCTAGCTGGTTTGGCTCAGTGGATAGAGCGCCGGCCTGTGGACTGAAAGGTCCTGGGTTCGATTCTGGTCAGGGATGCATGCAGGCTTGGTCCCCGGTGGGGGAGGTGCAGGAGGCAGCTGATCAATGACTCTCTGATCATTGATGTTTCTATCTCTCTCCCTCTCCCTTCCTCTCTGAAATCAATAAAAATACATTTAAAAGCAAACAAACAAATAAACATAACAAAGCGGCCAGTCCACTAGCCTCTGCGGGGACAGAGGTCACGTGGGAGTGGGGGTCTCACTGAGGGCACCCCTCGCTCTGCCCGGTGTCCATGCTGGCTTCTGCCTCTGGGGGTGGGCGGGCTTCCTCCCTGGCCAGGTTCCCCGGGGACCAGCTCTCCTGTCGCCAGTCACCGCTCCTCGGAAGCACTGGTCACAGTAGTGACTTTGTGTTTGTGAGATAACTTGATTGCTGTTTGCCAAGAGTGTGAACTCAGTGAGGACAGGGCCATGCCGTTCCAGTTTATTATTGCACCCCAGTACCGGGCATATAAGTGGCACACAGTAGGTGCTCAACAAATGAATGAATGAATGAATGAATGATGACTATCATTACCTATTGTCGCGCCCAGGGAATAACATTGGCTTGTCTCCTTTTATCACTGGGAGATTTCAAACCCATGGGGCCCACACTGTTAGGATAAATGTAATCCCTATTCATCTGAGATACACAGTTGAACCTTGAACAACGTGGGGGTTAGGCATACTGACCCACTTTGCAGTAAAAAGTTCCCGTGTAATTTTTGACTCAACAAAAACCTGGCTGCCCCTCTGTATCTGTGGGGGGCTGGCTCCAGCACCCACCGCCCCGCCCCTACCGGATTCTGCAGACGCTCCAGTCCTGCGCAGACCGAGCATCCGGGGGCTCCCGATCAAATCAAACAGGTACCTGTTGGGGGGAAATCTGCTTCTCTGTGGACCTGTGCAGTTCAAACCCAAGTTGTTCAAAGGGTCGACTATGGAGGCACAGGAGTGACAATGAGGGGGACGCGGGCCTCCTGAGACCTGGTGCCGCTGAGAGAGCGGCTGGCGTGCAGCCCACGCACCCTGCGTCGGGGCCGCTGGCATTTTATGAATAGCTGTGACCTTCAGGCTGGCAGGCCACCTCCCCAGGGCCGCACTCAGAGGCCGCAGCCCCAGCCGCACCAGGTCCCCAGGGAGCATCCCAGGTCCCAGCCCCTGTGCTGGGAGCGGTGGCGGCCGGGGGCGGACTGGCCGATAGTGACGCACAGGACGTGACTCCTGACCTCGCGTGTTTTGCCGTTCCGCGGGCCGCAGAGATAAGACATATACTTCGGAAAGCTTATCAGGCTAGAAGGCAGTTTGTCATCACTGCCAGAGATGTGGCCCGTCGATAAAGGTGCCCATCGCAGAGGAGGGAGAGTGCAGGAGAGAATTGTGGGTGGGGCGGGTGGCTGTTCCCCACTGTGTCATCCACACCCCCCGTTTCATGATCGGATACTGGTCTTTAGCCCTCACCCCCAACCTCTGTCTCACTCCCCAAACTCAAAAGGAGCCCCGGCTGGTTTGGCTCAGTGGATAGAGCGTCGGCCTGTGGACGGAAGGGTCCCGGGTTTGATTCTGGTGAAGGGCACATGCCTGGGTTGTGGGGTCGATCCCCAGTGTGGGGTGTGCAGGAGGCAGCCCATCAATGATTCTCTCCCATCATTAATGTTTCTAGCTCTTGCTCCTCTCCCTTCCTCTCGGAAACCAATAAAATATATATATACGTTTTTAAAGGGGAACAAGGCGGTGTCTCTGAGACACGTGTGTGCGGTTTCTCTGGACCAGGCACTCACTGAACGTGACACACGCAGAATGATGAGCGAGCCAGTAAGACCACCCCGGCCGCACCTGTCACCTCAGGTAGAATGGGGTGACAGTGCTCCTGGGTCTCGCCCACTGGCTCCGCGAAGGACACCCACTGTGAAGTCATCCTGGGAGTCATTTCCTGGGAAGTGGCCTGGAGACCAGCCTCCCACTCGGCTCACTTGGCCTCCCAGTGGTCAGCCGAGGGCGCCCCCTGGTGGCGCCTCTAGGAGAGGCTCTCCTGCTCACTCCCCCTCCTGCGTGCTGCCGGGCTGCAGGGTCCCAGCCAGACCCAAGAGGTGAGGAGACCCAAAGAGAGGGAGGAGAGGCGTGGGCGGGGAGGAGAGCAGTAAAGGTGTTAGCACTGGCCCTTCACCATCAGGGCGAAGCCTCAGGAGGAAGAGCCAGGTGACCATGTGCCTTTAAAGGATGGAACGTGGATGGACAAGTTCAGTTACGTGTCCTCCTCCCCCTTCCCCTCCCACTCCTCTTCCCCCTCCCCCCCCTCCTCCTCTCCCTCCTCCTCGTTCTCAGCACACTGACCTCACTCACAGATGGTATTTTGCAAGGGTGGTTTTTCTTTTACGTTTGTTTCTGTTTTGGTTTTGGTGGAAATCAGGGAAGAACTGAAATTGCCCCCTATGGAGCAGAACTGAAAACAGGCTCAGGCGAGCAGGGCTCCCGGCCCCGGGGATTCCTGTGATCACACGGGCCTGGCCCTGGCTGAGCTGTCCGAGCCGGGTCCCCAGGGCAGGGAGGCGCGGCTGACTCTGAGGGGCGACTTCCCAATGTCCATTGCCTGTTCACAAGCTGCCGCGGCACCGGGACCCCACCGTCCTTGCTTCAGCATCTCATTTCATCTCCGCCCCGGGCACCGCGGTCATCTCCACGCTAACGATGAGGAAACGAAGCTGAGCGAGGCTGAGGAACTTGCTGACAATGACATGGCTAGTGGGTGGGAGAGGTCGCCTTTGACCCTGAACCTCACCCTGTGACACACGGAAGGAACTCAAAAGCCAACGAACGCTTCTCCTGCCCACCCGCCTGCCACGCAGACACACGCAGACGCGAGCAGGCCCCCTCCTGGGAGCCCCAGAGCAGCTGTCTGTGCAAACTGACAGGAGCCTCGCCTGCTGGAGTGGCTGTCACCCTGCCCACCTGGCCATGTCCAGAGACAGGTTTAGTTGTCACCCTGGTGGTGGGTGCTGCTGGCATCCAATGGGTGACAGGGGCAGAGATAGAATGTGGGGGCCAGCTGTGACTGTACGGAACGGGAGTCCTGCTCTGTGGCCGGATCGCTTTGTTCTGATCACAGAAGGCGCAGGCTAACCTGGTGGGAGCTGCAGTGGGACCTGGGAGCTCACCTGGAAATGCAGCCCATCCTCCCCCTCTGGGAGCTCCTGTGATCATGGAGAGATGAGCAACCTCGCTGCAGAGACCAGAGCCGCCAGCCCTTTGAGGCCCCCAGCCTTTGCTTACCCACAGGCCTTTGCAAATCCAGCCCCCATTACCTGTGACCGGCCCATCTGGCACACCCTTCCCCATGTAATCTTTGTCCTTCCACCCAATATAGTAGCTGGCTGGGGGGTGGGGGGAGAGCAGATGTCGGGGGGGGGGCGGTGACCTGCTGCTCTCCCACGCTGCGGCAGGATTGGAATAAATGCTCATATGATTTAACCCTGTCTCTGCTGAATTGGCTCAGGTAGTGACGGGCGGCCCAGGCCCCTTGGTTGTCCGGTTACATGGGTGCTGCCAGGATGCTGCCAACATCCCTCAGAGCATGGACAGGCCCGAAACAGAGCCATCCAGACCACAATGTCACTGGTGCCGTGTGAGAAACGTGGATGTGGACGTCGTCCAGGAAAGTGGCAGCTGGCAGCCTGAGGCCATGGGGAGGCCTTGGCCTCCGTCCCGTCTCAGCTGCAGAGCCCAGACCTTAGTGTGCGAATTCTCCGAGAAGATCGGGTCCTGAAGATGATGGGCACCAAAGCATAAACTTAAGTTTTTCAATTTTTAAGCAGATGGACCCTCAACACAAGATAAGCAAGAACAGTCCACGTATTCGTAGAAGCGATTGCGCTGCACAGAAGCTGGGAAGCAAAAGGAAGAGGTGAAAAGAATCCGTGAGTCCATTCAAGGCCCTCAGGCGCCTGCCTCCTTCCCGGCAGGTGACCTGCGGCCCAGCACCCCTGTCCCGGCTGCTGCGTTGGCACCTGGGAGCAGACACCAGACGCAGCCCTTCTAGAAAGATCCAGACCTGGGGACAGTCCAGGACCCACAGGGACAAAGCCAGGGGGAGCAGCCGGGCCAGCCTCCAGGGACACCAGTGCACCGTCCCGGCTGCACTCAGGGATGAGCCGCCCAGAAGCCCAGGGCCACACGCCCAGAATTTTCTCGTCAGCAGAGACAGGAACTCTCTCCCCTGGAGCAAACCCTCGGAGAACTAGTTGCTCCTTCAATGTGAGCGAACCCATGCAGAGGAGTAAACCTAACAGGCTCTCAGGCCTTTCTCACCAGGACTCACTGAGCCGACCCTTCCAGAGAGACCCCAGTGCTTACTGCCCACACACAGCACGCCCTGCCTCTCAGCCAGGCCCTGGGTCCCACCCTGCAGCCCCCTCCTCGCGACACCGACACCTTCCGTGGGCACGGGCTGGGCTGTGGGGAGCGCCCTGCAGCCTGAAGCCAGAACCTCTGGGTCCGATGGGATGCGCTGACTCCCGGGCAGCTCTCGAGGCTCCTTACCCTGCTTACCAGCGGGAGTTCAGGGCACCCGGCCCCGCCCCGCCCCGTCCTGCTGGGTTGCCTGTCTCCTCCCTCTCCTGCCCCGTCTTTGCCTTTAACATCTCCGCCGGGAAACCGAGAGCCTGCCTGGGCAGCCACTGGGACGGTCCCCTGAGTGTGCCCGAGGCCTGCCCGCCTGGGGTGCCCTGAGTGTGCCCGAGGCCTGCCCGCCTGGGGTGCCCTGAGTGTGCCCGAGGCCTGCCCACCCGCCTGGGGTGCCCTGAGTGTGCCCGAGGCCTGCCCACCCGCCTGGGGTGCCCTGAGTGTGCCCGAGGCCCGCCCGCCTGGGGTGCCCTGAGTGTGCCCGAGGCCTGCCCACCCGCCTGGGGTGCCCTGAGTGTGCCCGAGGCCCGCCCGCCTGGGGTGCCCTGAGTGTGCCCGAGGCCTGCCCGCCCGCCTGGGGTGCCCTGAGTGTGCCTGAGGCCTGCCCGCCCGCCTGGGGTGCCCTGAGTGTGCCCGAGGCCTGCCCGCCTGGGGTGCCCTGAGTGTGCCCGAGGCCTGCCCGCCTGGGGTGCCCTGAGTGTGCCCGAGGCCTGCCCGCCCGCCTGGGGTGCCCTGAGTGTGCCCGAGGCCTGCCCGCCTGGGGTGCCCTGAGTGTGCCCGAGGCCTGCCCGCCTGGGGTGCCCTGAGTGTGCCCGAGGCCTGCCCGCCCGCCTGGGGTGCCCTGAGTGTGCCCGAGGCCTGCCTGCCCGCCTGGGGTGCCCTGAGTGTGCCCGAGGCCTGCCCACCCGCCTGGGGTGCCCTGAGTGTGCCCGAGGCCTGCCCGCCCGCCTGGGGTGCCCTGAGTGTGCCTGAGACCTGCCCGCCTGGGGTGCCCTGAGTGTGCCCGAGGCCTGCCCACCCGCCTGGGGTGCCCTGAGTGTGCCCGAGGCCTGCCCTCCTGGGGTGCCCTGAGTGTGCCCGAGGCCTGCCCGCCCGCCTGGGGTGCCCTGAGTGTGCCCGAGGCCTGCCCGCCTGGGGTGCCCTGAGTGTGCCCGAGGCCTGCCCGCCCGCCTGGGGTGCCCTGAGTGTGCCCGAGGCCTGCCCGCCTGGGGTGCCCTGAGTGTGCCCGAGGCCTGCCCGCCCGCCTGGGGTGCCCTGAGTGTGCCCGAGGCCCGCCTGCCTGGGGTGGGCACAGTAGGGTTAACAGCACCAACTCTCCATTTGGGCAGAGCCAAGCTTGAGACCCAGCCACACCACACACAGGCTGTGCCCTGGGCAACAGCTGGATCTAGCCACCGCTTCTCCCTCCTTCCGCCCTAAGTCGGGGCTCCCCGCAACCTCGTGCAGGGGGCATGAGGGTAAGGGAGCGCATGCGCATGAAGGGGCGGTGCCGGCGGGCGGGGGCTCTCATGCCAGCTCCCACCACGCTGCCGCTTTGCACGGGCCCTGCCAGGGGAGCGGGCCTTAGGGCAGCCTGTGCCCAGGGAGCGCGGACTCCGGGCTCACCAGGCTTCGCCCACACGGGAGTCCGGGAGTCCGCCAGCGCAGGGCAGGCCTCACAGCGCAGAGGAAGGCGTGGTGGCCAGGACCAAGGCCCAGTCAGTCCTGCCTCCCACCTGCTAGTCTCCGCCCCGACGGTTACTTGACCCCTTGGTTCCTTCATCCGGAACGTGGGAAGTGGCCACGCCTGCCCTGTGACCAGCATGTCCAACAGAAATACCCGCCGGGCCACAGTGCGAGCCACAGGCAGGTACTTTTTAAATTCAGCACCGCCCTAGCCGGTGTGGCTCAGTGGTTACAGCGTCCGCCTGCAGATTGAAGAGTCCCAGTTCCATTCCGGTCAGGGCACAAGCCGGGATTGTGGGCTTCATCCCCAGTTGGGATTGCGGGGCGGGGTGGGGTGGGGGAAGAGGCGTGCAGGAGGCAGCCGACCAATGATTCTTTCTCATCACTGATGTTTCTTTCTCTCTCTTCCTCTCTGAAATCAATAAAAATATATTTTAAAAAAGAATTCAGCACCCACATTATAAAGAGTAAAAGGAAACAGGTGGAATTGATCTTAATAATATATTTATTTAACCGAAGATAGCCAAAATATTATCAACATGTAATCAATGCAAAAAAAGGGGGGGGGCATTTTATATTATTTTCTAATACGAAGTTTTTGAAATCCAGCCTGTACTTTTTTAAAAATCATCTTAGTGGAAAGTATTACAGATGTCCCTTTCTTTTTCCACGGGCACCAGCCTGTATCTTATATACACAGCCCATCTCGATTCAGAGCCACACGGGCGTGGCCGCCGCACTGGACAGCATGGCTCTGCTCCGCGATGCTGAAAAGGGAAATGAGCTCGTGGAGGTGAACTAGCAGGTGCCAAGCAAGTGCGTGGGAAAGGCAGCGCTCCACCCCTGGAGATGGACAGCACGAGGCGGCACTCGGAGGGATCACGTGTCCGAGTGTATTTTTTAAATATATTTTTATTGATTTCAGAGAGGAAGGGGGGTGGGAGAGAGACACAGAGAGAGGAACATCAATGATGAGAGAGAATCATGGATCAGCTGCCTCCTGCACATCCCACACTGGGGATCGAGCCCACAACATGGGCATGTGCCCTGACTGGGAATCGAACCGTGACTTCCTGGTTCATAGGTCGACACTCAACCACTGAGCCATGCCAGCTGGGCTGAAAAGTCGTGGTTAGATTCCCTGTCAGGGCACATACCTAAGTTGTGGGTTCAATAGCTGGTCGGGTGTGTAGGGGAGACACCTGGTCCAGTCGATATTCTCTCTGTTTTTCTCCCTTCTTCTCTCTCTAAGATCAGTAAGCATATCCTCAGGTGAGGATTTAAAAAAAAAAAAAGAATTGCATGCCTTTGACAAAATTCAGCACCCACTTATGATAAAAACTCTCAGCAAAGTGGGACTAGAGGGAAGATACCTCAACGTAATAAAGGCCATAGATGACAAACCCAGAGCCAGCATCCTCCTCAAAGGGGAAAGCTAACAGCTCTTCCTTACGGTCAGGAACAAGACAAGGACGTCCACTTTCACCACTCTCACTCAACATAATACTGGGCGTCCTAGCCACAGCAACCAGAAAGCAAAAAGAAACAAATGAGAGCATCCAAATTGGAAATGAAGAAGTAAAACTGTCATTATTTGCAGATGGCATGATAGTATATGTAGAAAACCCTAAAGAGTCCAACAACAACAACAAAAATACTAGAACTGATAAATGAATTCAGTAAAGTAGCAGGATACAAAATTAATATTTAGAAATTGGTGGCACTTTTGTACATCAATTCCAACTATCAGAAAGAGAAAGTTTTTAAAAATCCTATTTATAGTTGTATCAAAAAATACATAGAAATAAATTTAACCAAGGAGACAAAAGACATGTATTTAGAAAACTACAAGACTCTGAAAAAAGGAAATTGAAGAGGATACAAATAAATGGAAGCATATACTCTGCTCATGGATAGGAATAATTAAGATAGTTAAAATGTCCATACTACCCAAAGCAATCTATAGATTCAATGCAATCCCCATCAAAACACTAATGGCATTTTTCACAGAACTAAAACAAATAAACCCAAAATTTATGTGCATCACAAAAGACCCTGAATACCCTCAGCAACCTTGAGAAAAAAAGAATAAAGTTGGAGCTATCATGCTACCTGATATCAGACTATACTACAAGGCCATAGTAATTAAAACAGCATGGAACTGGTATAAAAACAAACACATAGATCAATGGAGCAAAATAGAGAGACCAGAAATAAACCCACGTCTATGTAGCTAAGTAATCTATGACTAAGGAGGCAAGAATACACCAGGGGGTAAAGACAGTCTCTTCAACAAATGGTAGGAGAAAAACTGGGCAATTACCTGCAAAAAAAAATGAAACTAGACCACTTTTTTTACTCCGTATGCAAGAATGAACTCAAAATGGATTGAAGACTTAAATGTAAGACTTGAAACCATAAAACTCCTAGAAGAAAATGTAGGCAATAAACTCTCTGACATCTCTCTTAGTCATATTTTTTTAATATGTCTCCTCAGGCAAGGGAAATAAAAGAAAAATAAACAAATGATTCTAGATCAAGCTAAAAAGTTTTTGTACAGCTAAGAAAACCATCAACGACATGAAAAGACACCTACTGAATGGAAGAAGATATTCATCAACAGTATATCTGATAAGGGGTTAATATCCAAAATATATAAAAATAAAAAAAACTCATACAACTTACCAAACAAACAAACAAGCAAACCAATTAAAAAAATGGGCAGAGGGCATGAATAGACATTTTCCCAAGAGGACATGCAGATGGCCAGCAGACACATGAAAATATGCTCAACATCACAATGAGATATCACCTCACACCTGTCAGAATGGCTGTCATCTATAAACAAAAAACGACAAGTGCTGGTGAGGATGTGGAGGAAAGGAGACCTCTGTGCACTGTTGGTGGGACTGCAGACTGGTGCAGGCACTACAAAAAGCAGTATGGAGGCTCCTCAAAAAATTAAACATAGAACCACCATGTGACCCAGCGATCCCACTGCTGGGTATTTATACAAAATAATAATAATAATAATAATTCAAACATTAATTCAAACATATATGCATCCCTATGTTGATTGCAAAATTATTTACAATAGCTAAGATATGGAAGCAACCTAAGCGTCTGACAATAAACAATTGGATAAAGAAGAGGTGGTATGTATATACAATGAAATATTACTCAACCTTAAAAAATAATAAAAACTTATGCTTCACAACATGGGTGGACCTAAAGGGCAGTATGCTAACTGAAATATCTGACAGGTAAAAAGACAAATAACAGATTATTTCACTTATATGATGAATCTAAAAAACATAATAAATGAACAAACAAAACAGAAACAAACTCATAGATGCAGAGAACAAACTGATGGTTGCCAAGAAGGAAGAAGGTTGGGGAACTGGGTAAGAAGAATGAAGGGGTGGCCCTGGCTGGTTTGGCTCAGTGGGTATAGCCTCAGCTCGCCCCGTGAAGGGTCTGGGTTTGATTCCAGTCAAGGGCACATACCTAGGTTGCAGGCTCGATCCTTGGCCCTGCTCAATCCCCAGCCCTGGCTGGGGCACATGCAGGAGGCAACCAACCAATGTGTCTCTCTCACATCGATGTTTCTCTCTCTCTCTGTCTCTCCCCATCCCTTCCACTCTCTCTCTCTCTCTAAAAAAAAAAAAAAAAAAAAAAAAAGAATGAAGGGATTAAGAAGTACAAATTGGCAGTTACAAAATAGTCACAGGAATGTAAAGTACAGCTTAGGGAATATATCCAATAATATATCCTATCTAATAAAGAGGGAATATGCTAATTGACTGCCCCGCCCTCAAAGATGACCAACCGGGATTTTTTATCGCTCACTATGATGTGCACTGACCACCAGGGAGTGGCGCAGAATGAAGGAAGGCCCAGCTGGCAGTCAGCAGCCGGGGAAGGGAGGCCCCAGCTGGCAGCCAGCAGCCGGCAGCCTCTAGGGACCCTACCCATGCACAGATTTCATGCACTGGGCCTCTAGTATTGTAATAACTAAGCATGGCACCAGGTGGGTACTAAAAATACCAGAGGGAACACTTTGTAAAGTATAAATTGTATAACCACTATGCTGTACACCTGAAACTAATACAAAATAGTATTGCACAAAACTGTAATTGAAAAATAAAAAATTTTAATTAAAAATATTATGAGCACAATGGAATTTTATGAGAAATAATTACCAGAAAGACAGCTGGAAAATCCTCAAATGTCTGGAAACTGAATCCTATGTTTCTAAATAACCCATGATCAATGAAGAAATTGAAAGGGAAATTAGAAAGCATTTTGAACTGAATGAAAATGAAAACACAACATATCAGAATTTGTCGGATGCTGCTAAGCAAGAGGGGCATTTATATCACTAAATGCCTACACTAGAAAAGAAGTCACAAGTAGGTTAGGTCAGCTTGTACCTCAAGAAATTAGAAAAAAGAGAAAATTTAACTCAAAGTAAGCAGAAAAAAGAAATAATAAAGATGAAAGTGAAAATTAATGACACAGAAAACAAAACAAAAAACAGAGAGAATCGATGACACCAAAAGCTGGTTCTGCAATATTGACAAAACTGATTAACCTCTAGCCAGACTGACCAGGATAAAAATCAGGAAGACGCAAACTGCCAGTATCAGGAATGAGTGAAGTGACATCATTCAATAGGTCTATAGATATTAAAAGAATAGGACAATATTATGAACAACTTTATGTCAAAAAATCTGAAAATGAGTGAAACGTCTTCAAAAAACACAAATTACCTTGGTTAAGTCAAAAATAAATAGATAATCTAAAATAACCCAATATCTATCTATATAAAACCCTAATATGCAAATAGACCAAACGGTGGAACAACGGAACAACCGGTCGCTGTGACATGCACTGACCACAAGGGAGCGTGTGCAGAACATGGTGGGCGTCGACAACAGGCGGCAGAGCACAGAACATGGCGGGCGTCAGCCGTGGCAGGATGGTGGAGCAGGTGAGCGGGGAAGCCAGACCAAGGCAGGATGCCGGTCCCTGTCATCGACGCGAGCCTCTGGTGGTTACTGAAAATCCTTTGCTCCTGCATGCCATGGTCCCACCGGGCACTCGTACCTGCTGCCAGTGCCAGCCCCACTTGCACCCGCTGCCAGCGCCTGAGCTGAAACTTGCACCGGCTGCCAGCCTGGGCCCCAATAGCTCAGTGCTGTCAGCGACTGTGAGCAGCAGCTGCCGGCCCCAATCGCCCCTCAGGGCTTCTCCACCTCCTCCTGCTCCTCGAGCCACCTCTCACACCCACTGCCGGCTCTGGACCTGCCGCTCGCACCCACTGACAGCACCAGCCCTGCTTGCCCCCACTGCTGGCGCTGACCTCAATCGCTCCATGCCGTCAGCAAGGGCGAGCGGGGCCGGTGCCATCAGCACATGGGAGCAACGGCGGTGGGAGCGGTGCTGTGTGCAGACAGGGGACCGGGGGGCTGTAGCGGGAGGGGCCAGGCGGGGGTGCGGAGGATGGGCTGAGATCCACCCCTGTGCCCATGGCAGCCTCACGGCCCACAGCTCCTTTCAAGGTGCACGAATTCGTGCACTGGCCCCTAGTCTATTCAATAATTTGAAATTGCAGTTAAAAACCTTACCAGAGGCCCTGCCTATGTAGCTCAGTTGGTTAGAGCATCCCCCTAATACACCAGGGTGGCTGGTTCAATCCCCAGTCAGGGCACATACAACAATTAACCAATAAATATCTAAAAAAAAAAAAAATGGAACAGCAAATTGATGTTTCTCTCCCTCTCTCTCTCAAATCAAAAAATAAACATTTAAAAAATACTTTCACACAAAGAAAGCTCAGGCCCAGATGGCTTCACTGGTGAATTTTACCAAACATTTAAGTAAGAAGTAATATCAATTCTATATAAACTCTTCCAAGATAATTGAAGAGAATGGAATACTTCTTGAGCTATTCTATGAGACTGAATTACCCCAATACTAAAACCAGACATAGACATATACCAAAAAAAAGGAAAACTAATGGTCAAATTCCTCATGAACATGGAGCAAACATTTTAAACAAAATTTTAGTAAATTGAATTCAACAATAGATTTAAAATTACATCATGACAAGTGAGGTTTATCCCAGGGCTTCAGGGTTGAATCAATATTTGAAAATCCCTCAATGAAACTCACCACATTAAGAAGCTAAAAAAGGAAAACCATATAAACATCTCAATAGATGCAGAAAAGGCACTCAAAATTTTTTTAATATATTTTATTGATTTTTTACAGAGAGGAAGAGAGAGGGATAGAGAGTTAGAAACATCGATGAGAGAGAAACATCGATAAGCTGCCTTCTGCACACCCCCTACTGGTTATGTGCCCGCAACCAAGGTACATGCCCCTGACCGGATTAGAACCTGGGACCCTTGAGTCCGCAGGCCGACGCTCTATCCACTGAGCCAAACCAGTTTCGGCAAGGCACTCAAATTTGACATTAATTCCAGATAAAAACTAGAAATAGAAGGGAACTTCTTCATCCAAATAAAAAGCATCCACAAAAACCTCAGCTATCAGTACTTTTATTGGCAAAAGACTGCATGTTTTCCCTGAATATTGGGAACAACCAGCGACGTCCTCTCTCACCACTTTAATTCAACGTTTTACTGGAGGTTCTTTCCAGGACAATCACGCAAGAAAAAGGAAGAAAAAGTAACCAGGTTGGATAGAAAGAAGTAAAACTGTCCTCTTAGGTCACACAAGCATCTCTGTAGAAAACCTGATGGAATCTACAAAAAAAGCTACTAGAAGTAACTAGAAGAAGGTAACGGATTGCAAATTCATATATAAAAATCAAATGTATGAATTAGAAATTGAACTCCACAAAACAATACCATGTACAATTTACATCAATAATACCAAGCATCACAATTAACCGTATGCTCGGCCATAACTCAAGCCTCAGTGACTTTCAAAAATTGAAGTCATTCCTGGGGAGATGCTATTTAAGGGTAAACTCACAACTAGTAGATAAGTCCCGGAGATCTAATACACAGTAGTGATTATAGTCAACACTGTGTTATAAACGTCAAAGTTGCTAAGAGACTGGATCTTAATTGTTCTCACCACAAAAAGAAATAATAAATATATGAGATGATGAAGGCATTAGTTAATGCTAAGATGGCAATCATACGGCAATATATAAAGGTATCAAGTCAACACTCCCATTCTGATTCAGTCTTTGAACCATTAGTCAAATATAATTTTACTAGAGGCCTGGTGCATGAAATTTGTGCACTGGAGGGGGGATCCCTCAGCACAGCCTGCCCCCTCTCACAGTCTGGGAACCCTAAGGGGATGTCCTGCTGATGGCTTAGGCCTAAGCTGCAGTCTGGTCTTCCTTTGCAGGAGGCAACTTAGCTGATCAGGGGAAGGTGCCACCCCCATCACCCCGCTGCTGCTGCCACTGCCAGCCGCCGCAGCCGCCAAGGTGTTTTCATCAACACAGACTCCAGTCCCTTCACCACAAAAAAATGACAACTTTCTTTAGGCATTTTCAAGATGTCTCTTTCATAGGATATGACATTTCTTCCTTTCTTTCTCTCTTTTTGTCCTCACCTGAGGATATGTTTCCATTGATTTTTAGAGTGTGGAAGAGAGAGGGAGAGACAGAGAGAAGCATCAATGTGAAAGGTACACTTCGATTGGTTGCCTCCTGCATGAGCCCTGACC
Organism: Cnephaeus nilssonii; assembly: GCF_951640355.1. Taxonomy (NCBI): domain Eukaryota; kingdom Metazoa; phylum Chordata; class Mammalia; order Chiroptera; family Vespertilionidae; genus Cnephaeus; species Cnephaeus nilssonii. Next base: position 81,457,177 of record NC_137084.1, read on the forward strand.
TGGGCCCCAGCCATGGAGGAGCCTGAAACCTAGGTACATGCCCTTGACCAGAATCCAACCCTGACCCTGCGGTCGGCAGGCTGAGGCTCTATCCACTGAGCCAAACCGGCTAGGGCAGGATATGACATTTCTTAGACCTTCCAGCAGCAGACCTTCATTTTTTCCTCCAGGAGTGAGGTGGAAAAACCCTAGATCACCTTCTTGGATTCTTATTACCCAAGTTACCAAGAACACTGCGAGTCGCATACTGGGAGATTAGCCAATGAGCGGTCAGAAAAGGTGTTTCTTCAGAGGCAGGACTGCCAGCGAGGGCCTGCCCTCGGCCACGGTGGCTGTGAACAGGTCGTCTCCCCTCTCCCCTCTTCCCTCTCCCCTCTCCCTTCTCCCCTCTCCCCTCTTCCCTCTCCCCTCTCCCCTCTCCTCTCTCCCTTCTCCCTTCTCCCGTCTCCCCTCTCCCTTCTCCCCTCCTGGCCTGCACTTGGCCATGGTGGCTGCAGGCGGGCCCACCCTCTCCTTTCTGGGCCTGCCCTCGGCTGTGGCGGCTTGGGCAGGCACCCCTGTCTCTGTCTCCATCTCCACTCCGACCTCACCTGCGCGCGCAGCCTCCTCTTGACCGGTCGTGACTGTTACGGCATCTCTCTCTCTCTCTCTCTCTCTCTCTCTCTCTCTCTCTATATATATATATATATATATATATATATATATATATATATATATGGTTTTACATTTCCAAATGTTTGCTGATTGTCTCTCAGTTCTGTGATCATTGCACTTGGTCAGACACCATGATCAATATGATATAAATTCTTTGGTATTTATATTCTTTGTCTTTGGACACCTTAAACTTTCACAATGTTAGTTTCATGCCATTGTGATCTGAAAGATGCTTAATATGATTTCAATTTTCTTGAATTTGTTAAGACTTATTTTGTGTCCTAACATGTGGTCTATCTTTGACAATGATCCATGAGCACTTGAGAAGAATGTATATCTGCCGCTTTGGGTTGAAATGTCTGGTAAATATCAATTAAATCCATCTGACCTAGTGTGTAATTTAGGGTCACTGTTTTCTTGTTGACTTTTTTGTCTAGAAGATCTATCCAGTGACTGCATTAATATCAATCTCTCCCTTAAAGTCCTCCAGGAGTTTTTTATGTATTTGGGTGCTCCTATGTTGGGTGCACATATGTTTACCAGGGTTCTATCCTCTTGTTGGCTTGATCCCTTTAGTATTATGTAGTGACCTTCCTTGTCTCTTGTGATGGCCTTTGTTTTGAAGTCTATTTTTGCAGATATGAGTATTGCTACTCCAGCTTTTTTTTCCATTTCCACTTGCATGGTATATTTTTTCCATCCCGTCACTTTCAGTCTGTGGGAATCTTTCATTCTGAGGTGGGTCTCTTGTAGACAGCATATATTTGGGTCATGTTTTCTTATCCATTCAGTCATCCTATGTCTTTTTATTGGAGCATTTAATCCATTTACATTTAAGGTTATTATTTATAGGTTCTTGTATACTGCCATTTTCCCCCTTTATACCTATGTTCCTCTCTCTAGTTCTTCTTTTTCTTAAAGCGCTTCCTTTAATAATTCCTGCAATGATGTTTGGTTTATACAATAAATATGCCAATTATACCTCAATTTTAAAAATTGAAATCATTCAGAGTAGTCTACAAATCAATAGAAGAGAAATAATTGGAAAATCCTCAATTGCCAAGGAAGCAAATAAAGTAATACGTATAAATAATCCAAGGGCCAAAATAAATAATAACAAAAATGAAAATAATATTTTAATTAAGTGATATGCATCACTAAACTTGTGGGATGTGACTAAAACAGTGCCTAAACAGAAATGTAAAACCTTAAATGCATAAGTGAGAAATGAAGAAACACTGAAAATCAATTATCTAAGCTGCCATCTGAAGATGATTGCCGGAAACAAATCAGTTTCACTAAAAGAGAGATGTTGACAGGAAGCCAGGAAGGCTGGTCAACAACCTTAATTGCTGTAACCACTCACCCTTTAGTTGAGACATTGTTAGCTGAAGCAGCCTCCACCTTTGTTTTTCCCATGTAAATTTCTGTTTATCCTGGCTAAGATGTTTTCCCCAAAGCCTCAATAAAAGGGATGGCAGGGCCAGAGCAGGGAGTAGTTCTCCCACTAGAGTTGGACTACCGCCTGGCCCCCCATTTCGCCAAATTGAATTTCTTCAAGTCTCCTTTCATTTGTGTGCGGCCCTTCTCCAGAACTCGAACCCTGAACCGGAACCCTGGACCACGTGGGACATTGAAAGGGATTCCTACAGGTGATGTTTTCAAAAAGCAAATCAAACCTTAAAAAAAATAAGCATATAACAAAGATAAGAGTAGAAGTTTATTAATAAAAAACAGAATTTTTTGCTCCTGATCAAGATGTTGGTACTGTAAATGCAGTGCTCACATCCTCCCACAACCACATCAAAATTACAACTAAACTACAGGACACCCATCATTCAGAATCACCTGAACAGAATTCCTATAACTAAGTATACAAAGAAGAAGCCACATCGGGACTGGTAGGAGATGTGGAATTGGCATGTCCCACACTTCTAAGTGGCAGATAAAAATCAGGAGGGATACCCCAGCAGCAAAGTTCCCCCCTAAGGAGTGAGGGGTCCTGGCCCCACACCAGGCCCTCCAATCCAGGTTCCAGTGCCAGGAAGAAAAGTCCCCATGACTTCTGGCTGTGAAACCAGTGGGGATTGAGGCTGCGGGAGGCTGAGGCTGCTGGAGTCCCAGGCAGTTCATCTTAAAGGGCCCATGCACAGATTTATCAGACTCCATCACTCTGCGCTTCAGCACTGGGGCAGCAGCTGGAAAGGCACCAGGGACACACGGGAAGGAACTGAAGTGTCTGGCAACTGGGCAAGAGCTGGAGGGGCAGTTTTCTCCCAGACAAAGTGCTGCTGGCAGAGGCCATTATTCTTTTTCTAACCCCTCTCCCCACTGAGCTGGCAGGTGGGCACCACATCTGAGTCTCCATCAACCTGCCTTACACAGTTTGCCTCACCGTGGTGATTCCCTGAGACTCAGCCCCACCCAACTTGCAGGCCCACCCAAGACGTTTCTAGTGGTTTTTCCATGCAAACAGTCTGTCTTGTCTCATGCTTCAAACTTCCCTAAAATCTCTCAAGCAAGCAGCACCTGGCCTTGGCATGCCACATACCGTTCACCAAGTAGACCGAGCAGCACTAGTGGCAGCCGGCCTCGGTTCTCAGTTTGGCCTCTTCTGGGCAACTACAAGCCATCTGCATATCACCTTGTAGCTCATGCCTGGTGGCCCAGGTAGGGCACAGATGGCAGCTGACCTTGGTCTGCACCTCTCAGGAAGTTCCATAGCCAGCAGACAGCTTCAGACCACGTCAAAGCACCATCCACTCACCTACACAAGCAACACACCTTGTGTTGGGGTAGACTTAGTGAGCACCAGAGCCCCGCTCTAGTAAGTCCTGCTGTGTTGGGTGGGCCCCATCACAGCTGCTCTTCCATGATGGTAGGAGGTCAGTAGTCTGTAGTTACAGCCAGTCCAGGAAGTTGATCAGCTGGAGGTAAATCCCTTCCATTGACATGCCAACAGCAATCAAGGCTCAACTACAACAGAAGGGTTTACACAACCCATAGTGGGTGAGGTGCACCTAGAGTGCCTAGCTCGAGTGACCAGGGAGGCTGTGCCATGGGACCCTACAGAACAGCTACTACATTGGGCCACTCTACCAAACCCAGGAGACAGAGCAGCTCTACCTAATCCATAGAAACAAACACAGAAAGGCTGTCAAAATGAGGAGACAAAGAAACATGTCCCAAATGAAAGAACAGAAAGAAATTCTAGAAAAAAAGAATTAAACAAAATGGAAACAAGGAATCTACCAGATGCAGAGTTCAAAACACTGGTCATAAGAATGCTCAATGAACTTGGGGGAAGAGTAGAAGAACTTCAACAAAGAGATAGGAAACATAAAAATGAAGATAGAAAACATAATAAAGGAACAGTCAGAAATGAACAATACATTAAATGAAATTAAGAATACATTACTGAGAATCAACAGTGAAGTAGATGAAGCAGAGGACTGAATCAGAGATTTGGAAGATAAGGAAGCAGAAAAACACCCAATTCAAATAGCAAATAAATAAAAATCCAAAAATATGAGGATAGTATAAGGAGCCTCTGGGACAATTTTAAGCATATCAACATTTACATTATGGGGGTGCTAGAAGGAGAAGAGAGAGAGCAAAGAATTGAAAACCTACATATTAAAAAAAAAAAAAAAGACAAAAACCTTTCCTAACCTGGAGAAGAAAATAAACATATAAATCTAGGACGCACAGAGAGTCCCAAACAAGATGAACCCTAAGAGGCCCACACCAAGACATATCATAATTAAAATGTCAAGTGTTAAAGACAAAGAGAATCTTAAAAGCAGCAAGAGAAAAGCAATTAGTTACCTACAAGGGAGCACCCATATGACTGTCAGCTGATTTCTCAACAGAAACATTTGAGGCCAGAAGGGACTGGCACAATGTAGTTAAAATGATGAAAAGCAAGGACCTACAACCAAGATTACTTTACCTAGCAAAGCTATCATTTAGAATCAAAGGGCAGATAAAGAGCTTCCCAGACAAGAAAAAGGTAAAAGAGTTCATCACCTCCAAAACAGTATTATAAGAAATGTTAAAGGGCTTTCTCTAAAAAGCAGCAGAAAAAAAAAGTGAAAATACAAATAATAAAATGGCAACAAATACATATATAACAATTGAATTTTAAAAGCAAAATAAATGAACAAGCAGAACTGAAACAGACTCAAAGATACAAAAAACATTTTGATGATTGCCAGATGGAAGGGGTTGGGGGAATTGCTGAAAAAGTTGAAGGGATTAAGAAGTTCAAATTGGTAGTAACAGAATAGTCATGGGGATGTAAAGAACAGCATAGGGAATATAATATATTGTAATAACTGTGGTTGCAAAACTTTGTAAGTTATATAAATGTCTAACCACTATCCTGTACACGTGAAACTAATATAATATTGTATGTCAACTGAAATTGAGAAACAAAAAATTATTTAAAGTTTAAAAAGGTTTAAAAAAAGAAAACATATAATTTTTTAAAATCTTAAAAGTTCTCATCTGTATATATAAAACTCTAATATGCAAATAGACCGAATGGGGGAACAACCGAACAACCAGTCACTATGATGTGCACTGACCACCAGGGGACAGGCACGGAACATGGCAGGTATTGGCAACAGGCAGCAGAGCGCGGAATATGGTGGGTGTCGGCCATGGAGGAATGGTAGAGCAGGTGAGCAGGGGGACCAGACCAAGGTGGGGTGCCAGTCGCTGTCATCGGGGCAAGCCTTTGTTGGTTACTGAAAATTCTTTGCTCCAGCATGCCTCAGTCCCTCCCGGCACTCACACACGCTGCCGGTGCTGGAGCCACCACCCGCACCCATGGCCGGCGTGGGCCCCACTCGCACCCACAGCTAGCACCTGAGCCGCTGCTCACACCCGCCGCCAGTGCCCTGAGCCAGTCCCAATCGCCCCTGAAGGCTTCTACACCTCCCCCTGCTCCTGAGGGGCGATAGGGGCAGCAGCTGCCACTCGCACCCACTGCCAGCGCCAGCCCCATTTGCACCCAGTGCTGGTGCCGGCCTCAATCTCTCTGCACTGTCAGCAGGTGCGAGTGGGGCCCGTGCCATCAGTGTGTGGGAGTGGCTGTGGCAGAAGTGGGGCTGTTGGCACACAGGGGACTGGGGGCCGCGGTGGGAGGGGCCAGGTGGGGTCATGGAGGATGGGCCGAGACCCGCCCCTGTGCCCACCGTAGCCTCTCAGCCCACAGTTCCTGTTAAGATGCACAAATTCTTGCACTGGGCCCCTAGTCACAAGATAAAATTTCTGTAATGATGTATGTATATATAGTCAAAAGGTGATTCTTTGAAAAGATTAACAAATTAGATAAACATCTAGCAAGACTAATTTTATTAAAAAGAAAACATGGATTATTCCTATCAGGAATAAATAAAAAGGTGATAGTACTACAGATTATAGACAATCCTAATATATAAAAAGCCAGGGGCCATCACGACTGAAACAACTGGACAGATGACCAAACAGCAGGCTGCGTGGGGCAACCAGGCCAGCAGGAAGGTTAGTGAGGGATGACCAAATGACTGAACAGCAGGCTGTGTGGGGCGACCAGGCCAGCAGGGAGGCATTTAGGGGCGATCAGGCAGGCAGGCAGGCAGGCAAGTAAGCAGTTAGGAGCCAGCAGTCCCGGATTGTGAGAGGGATGTCCGACTGCTGGTTTAGGCAGTTGGACATCCCCTGAGGGGTCCCGGATTGGAGAGGGTGCAGGCTGGGCTGAGGGGACCCTCCTCCCAACCCATACATGAATTTCATGCACCGGGCCTCTAGTATATCAATAATGAAGCTATATTTTTGAGCAACTTTATTCTAATAAATTTGACAATTTGGATGAAATGGATAAATTCCTTTTAAAAACCAAATTTTAGCAAAACTAAGAGAAAACAAAAAGGTGGAATATTCTGATATTCACAAGGAAATTGAATGCCAGCTTCCTGCTCTGTGCTGGGTCCTGGAGCCTCCCAGTGTGTGCAGTGGGAGTCGGGGAAAGAATTAAGAGGAATCTGTGGGCAGATCAGGGCTCCCTCGTCTGTGGCTCTCTTCTTTCCCCAATATTTTTCTTCTCAATTTCCACCTGCTCCAGTAGCTTTGAACCTTAACCACTGACTCAGTTCTCACCCCAAAGGCTCATTCTTAAGTGAAAGCCGAGCGCCCCATGCTCCACCCTGAGCTGGGGTGAGCCCTCACAGCCCTCTGGCGTCTGCCTGCTTTGCTGGCTCTCATGTCTTCATATTGTTGGGGGTATATTTTGTTTGTCTGTTTTTACAGGTTACATAACTTTAAAAAAAAAGTATTTCAAACTTCCAGAAGAGTTGCAAGAATAATACAAAGAACCAGATATTTACGCAGCCTCACCAGTCGTAAACACCTTTCCATAAATGTTTGCGTAGGTAGATGATACGGATGTGTGTATATTCTGTGTATATCTAGATATATTTTTAAATAGATTTTGTTTTTTAAACAGTTTTAAGATTTACAAAGAATGTTTGAGAACATAGTACAGTTGCCATACCCCCCGCCCCGTTTCTCCTGTTATTGATATGAGAATATTTGGTTACAATGAATGAATCAATGTTGATGCATTCGCATTAACTAAAGTCCATCCTTCTTTCATTTCCCCAGCTTTTACCTAAAGCCCTTTATCTGTCCCAGAACCTCATCCCTGGTCCTGCATGGCCTTAGCCACCCAGTCTGCTTAGGGGGGGACCCTTTCTCAGGCTTTCCTTGTTTTGACCTTGACAGTGTTAACAGTGTGGGGCAGGCATTTTATAGAATTTCCCTCCACTGAAGTCTGTTTGCTGTTTTCTTCGCGGCTGTCCCAGGCTTGCAGGGTCTGGGGGGAAAACCGCGGAGGTGAAGTGCCGCATGGGGGAGGATAGGCCACTTCGAATAATCCCCACTGGTGTTGACCTTGACCGCCGGCTGAGGTCGTGTTTGTCAGAGTCTCTGCTGTGAAGCTGTTTCCCGCCCGCCCCCCTCCCCCCCCCACACACACTGTCCCCGTGGGAGGAAGTGGCCATGTGCAGCCCACACTGAGGAGGGAAGGGTGAGGCCACCCTCGCTGAGGGTAGACTATCTACACACATGATTTGGGATTCTTCCACATGGAGATGTGTCTCGTCTCCTAGTTGGGATTTTTATGTTTCGTTCAGAGTTTTCGCCGTTATCAGCCAGAGGGTTATTCCTACATAAACGATATCAGCATTCCCCGAGCTGACCTCCCACAGCTAACATGTGCTGGACACTGACTACATCCCGTACACGCTGCTAAACATCTTTGTGCATCTTATTTCATTTAATCCTTGCAATACCCTTCTGCAAGGATACATTAGACCCATTTCATGGATCAGAAACTGAGACTCTGCGTGTGAACCACATTCCATTCCTGTGTCTGCTTTGCACACCGGGCCCTAAACGTCCACCCAGGTGTGTGTGCTAGGCCAGCCCTGCTCTGACTCCTCCCCTTGCCCGGCCCTGGCCCCTCTCCTCCCATCCCTGCTGGGCCTGGCTGTGTGCTAACGGGGCCACACCAGCTGCCTGGAGCCCACCCCGGAATCCAGGGCCACGGTCTTCCCTTCTGCCCAACCCGCAGGCACAGATGGCGAGCCCGTGGCCATCACAGCAGCCCCGGGCGGGAGAGGTCACAGCCAAGGCCTCTGCCCACACGGAAGCGCCTCCTCCCTGAGGGACAGAGCGACACCTCTCGCTGGGAAGACCTGAGAGAAGGCTGTTTCTCACTCTGAGCAAAATCCCCCGCCCTGACATCAGGAGGTGAGACAGCAGGGAGGGCGTGAAGGCTCAAAAGCCGCCATGGTTGGAAAAGAAACCAAAGCCGTCGGTTTCTGGGGGTTAGCCGCCTGCCCCCACAGCCAGCTGCAGAGTTCAACTCCCAGTCCTCCCACCACCGCGGCCAGGCCTCTGAGGGGCACCGGCTCCTTTGACTTTTACAAAGCCCTGGAAGGAGGCGAGGCAGGAATCTGTACCCTCGCCTCCCACGGAGCCTGAGGCTCCGAGATGGAAAGCGATTTGCCACACACAAGGCAGCGAGCTGGCGCATGGTCCGACCTTTACACAAGGTCATGGGAAAGACCAGCATCCCTGCTCCACCAACAACCCAGCGGAGGTGCTTGAGGCAGCGGCCGGTAAACGTAGTTGCCGATGAAAATTGTGGGTCAGAACAGTACTCTGCAGGGTTGAGGTCCTTCAGGAAGACTGCACTCACTCATGTTTCTCAAGAAAGATGGTGTCACCCGGCTGGCGTGGCTCAGTGGGTGAGTGTGGACCTACGAACCGGGAGGTCACGGTTTGATTCCCGGTCAGGGCACATGCCCAGGGTGCAGGCTCGATCCCCAGTGTGGGGCTGCAGGAGGCAGCCGATCCAGGATTCTCTCTCATCACTGACGTTTCTCTCTCCCTCTGCCTTCCTCTCTGGAATCAGTAAAAATCTATTTTTTAAAGAACCACGAGGAAGGCCGTGCAGATGGTGCTGCATATTCTGCAGGAGGAAGGGGGGCTCAAGGCCACGTGCGCCCACACTCCCAGGCGCACCTCTCTTTGCTCTGACTGCGTCTCCCAGCCCCGTGCTCCGAGGGGCCTGTGCAGGAACCCCTGGTGGCACACGCCCTGGGGACCCATTTGCATCGGGCACTGCAGGCTGCAGACCTAGAGCTGGAGTCCCAGCCCAGGGAACAACCAGCCTCCGTGTCCTGCTCCCCCGCCTGGCACACTCCCCCCGCCTGGCACACTCCCCCGCCTGGCACACTCCCCCCGCCTGGCACACTCCCCCGCCTGGCACACTCCCCCGCCTGGCACACTCCCCCCACCTGGCACACTCCCCCCGCCTGGCACACTCCCCCCGCCTGGCACACTCCCCCCACCTGGCACACTCCCCCCGCCTGGCACACTCCCCCCGCCTGGCCCCCCCTCACCTGGCACACTCCCCCCGCCGGGCACACTCCCCCCGCCTGGCACACTCCCCCCACCTGGCCCCCCCTCACCTGGCACACTCCCCCCGCCTGGCACACTCCCCCCGCCTGGCACACTCCCCGCGCCTGGCACACTCCCCCTGCCTGGCACACTCCCCCCGCCTGGCACACTCCCTCCACCTGGCCCCCCCTCACCTGGCACACTCCCCCCGCCGGGCACACTCCCCCCGCCGGGCACACTCCCCCCGCCTGGCACACTCCCCCCACCTGGCCCCCCCTCACCTGGCACACTCCCCCCGCCTGGCACACTCCCCCCGCCTGGCACACTCCCCGCGCCTGGCACACTCCCCCCGCCTGGCACACTCCCCCCGCCTGGCACACTCCCTCCACCTGGCACACTCCCCCCGCCTGGCACACTCCCCCCGCCTGGCACACTCCCTCCACCTGGCACACTCCACCCGCCTGGCACACTCCCCCCGCCTGGCACACTCCCCCCCTCCTCTCTGCCTCATCACCCCAACTCCCCCCTCAGGTTTCACCTCGAGCAGCACCTCCTCAGGGAAGATCTTGGGCCTTCCTTTTTTTTTTAAAATACATTTTATTGATTTCTACAGAGAGAGGAAAGGAGAGGGAGAGAGAGAGAAACATCAATGAGAGAGGCACATCGTCGATCGGCTGCCTCCTACAGGCCCCCCACTGGGGATCGAGCCTGCACCCCGGGCATATGCCCTGACGGGGAACTAAACCCGGGACCTCTTGGATCCTGGGCTGACACCTAACCCCTGAGCAACACTGGCCGGGCTCTTGCCTTTCTCACTGTTAGGCCCTGACTGCGGACTCACAGCTCTTAGTTGCAATTCTGCCTCTTCTTGGGGGGATTATGTGTGAGCTTCGTCTCCCTTTCTCAAGCTCCAGGAAGGCCTCAGGGTCTGGTGGTGAGGAAATGCCAGGAGCACGCTGCCTGAGGACTGGCGGCACCGATGGAGACATGAGTGTGGGGAAGGCCCTCCTCTGTGGCGAGGGCATGGCTCCCAGACCACGCCTGCAGCCTAAGCCCCGGACCGTGCTGTTACTTTCACGGGAGCAGCGTCTTTGCAGATGGGATTAATGAAAGCTCTCGAGGCCGGAGCTCATTCCAGATTGTCCGAGTGACTCCTAAAGGCAATCACACTTAGGCCCTTAAGAAATGTTTGCCGCCGAAACCGGTTTGGCTCAGTGAATAGAGCGTCGGCCTGCGGACTCAAGGGTCCCAGGTTCGATTCCGGTCAAGGGCATGTACGTTGGTTGCAGGCACATCCCCGGTGGGGGGTGTGCAGGAGGCAGCTGGTCGATGATTCTCTCTCATCGATGTTTCTAGCTCTCTATCCCTCTCCCTTCCTCTCTGTAAAAAATCAATAAAATATATTTTAAAAAAATAAAAAATTAAAAAAATTAAAAAAAGAAATGTTTGCCTTCACAAGGAGATGGAGGGAAATCACACTCACACACACACCCTCACACTCACACACACACACCCTAACACCCACCCACACTCACTCTCACACTCACACACACACTCACACACACTCACACACACACACCCTCACACTCACACCCACCCACACTCACTCTCACACTCACACACACACTCACACACACACTCACACACACACACTCACACACACTCACACACACACACACACACTCACACTCACACACTCACACTCACACACTCACACATACTCTCACACACCCTCACACTCACACCCACCCACACTCACACACACACTCACACACACACTCACACACACTCACACACACTCACACACACACACTCACACACACACACTCACACACACACCCTCACACTCACACCCACCCACACTCACTCTCACACCCTCACACTCACACACACACACACACTCACACACACTCACACACACTCACACACACTCACACTCACACTCACACACTCACACACACACTCACACACACTCACACACACACTCACTCACACTCACACACACACACTCACACCCTCACACTCACACACACACACACTCACACACACACTCACACACACACTCACACACACACTCACACACACACTCACACCCTCACACTCACACACACACACACTCACACACACACTCACACACACACTCACACACACACTCACACCCACACTCACACTCACAAAGGCCACATGACAGGAACAGAGCCGGACGTGATGTGGCCACAAGCCAAGGCTGTGCAGCCCCTGGCGGCTGAGAGGCAGGAAGGGTCCTCCGCAGTCTCCAGAGGAAGCGAGGCCCTCAGCACCCCATCTCAGCCCAGGAAAGCCAGTGTCTGACTCAGCCACCAGGACCCTGAGCGAGTCCATTCCTGCGGGGTTAAGCCAGCCAGTTTGCCATTCCTTGTTAGCTACAGCGGCTGGGAAACTAACGCTCCGCCTGCTTGCCCTTCCTCCTCACTCAACACCAGCCCCTCCCATCAACCTCCTCTGGGAGGGGGAGGGAGGCTACAGAAGGGACACAGAAAGCGGGGAGTCCAGAAGGACAGGAGGAAAGGCTGAGGGTAAACGGCTAGGGCAAGCAAGCCAGACTCAAAGGCTAACATGGGCCCAATAAACAAGGTGTAAGCTTATGTGGCCACAAAACACAAAAGCTTCCATTTCATAGAAACATAGGTTTATTTTGATAGAGACATGCTGAACACAAAGGGCTGAAATAAATGAGTCATCCTATCTAATAAAAGAGTAAAATGCAAATTGACCGTATCTCCACTACACCCACAAGCCACGCCCACCAGCCAATCAAGATCGAGTATGCAAATTAACCCAACCAAGATGGCTGCGGCCATGGAGCGAGCAGGAGGCTTGGGTTTCCCCAGCAATGGAGGAAGCCAAGCTTCCTGCACACCCTAGCCGGCCCAGGCCTACGCTCAAGGCTACAAAGTTTCAATTATAGAAGATAAATAAATCCCAACAAAAATGGCTGTGGCCACAGAGTGAACAGGAGGCTTGGGTTTCCCCAGCAATGGAGGAAGCCAAGCTTCCTGCATACCCTGGCCAGCCCAGGCCTACGCTCAAGGCTACAAAGTTTCAATTATAGAAGATAAATAAATCCCAGATCCCAGGGCCTCTGCTTGGGTCGCCGGGGGACATGGCTGGCCTGCAAACCACCACAGGCCCCTCGCCCAGGACGTCCCACACCCCAAAGGAACCCCCACCCTGATCCAGGACACCCTTCAGGGCAAACCAGCTGGCCCCCACCCGTGCACCAGGCCTCTATCCTATCTAATCCTATCTAATAAAAGAGTAATATGCAAATTGACCATCACTCCAACACACAAAGATGGCTGCCCCCATGTGGTCAAAGATGGCTGCCCCCATGTGGACACAAGATTGCCACCCAAGATGGCCAGCAGGGGAGTGTAGTTGTGGGCAATCAGGCCAGCAGGGGAGGGCAGTTGGGAGGGACCAGGCCTGCAAGGGAGGGCAGTTGGGGGTGATCAAGCCTGCAGGGGAGGGCAGTTAGGGGTGACCAGGCCGGCAGAGGAGGGAAGTTGGGGGCAACTGGGCCTGAGGGGAAGGGCAGTTGTGGGGGGACCCAGGCCTGCAGGGGAGAGCAGTTGGGGGGGACCAGGCCTGCAGGGGAGGGCAGTTAGGGGTGACCAGGCCTGCAGGGGAGGGCAGTTAGGGGTGACCAGGCCTGCAGGGGAGGGCAGTTAGGGGCAATCAGGCTGGCAGAGGAGCAGTTAGGCATCAATCAGGCTGGCAGGGGAGTGGTTAGGGCAGTGGTCGGCAAACTCATTAGTCAACAGAGCCAAATATCAACAGTACAACAATTGAAATTTCTTTTGAGAGCCAAGTTTTTTAAACTTAAATTTCTTCTAACGCCACTTCTTCAAAATAGACTCGCCCAGGCCGTGGTATTTTGTGGAAGAGCCACACTCAAGGGGCCAAAGAGCCGCATGTGGCTCACGAGCCGCAGTTTGCCGACCACAGGGTTAGGGGGGTGATCAGGCTGGCAGGCAGAAGCGGTTAAGGGCAATCAGGAAGACAGGCAGGAGAGCAGTTGGGAGCCAGCAGTCCTGGATTGTGAGAGGGATGTCTGGCTGCCCGTTTAGGCCCAATCCTACCGGGATCGGGCCTAAATGGGTAGTTGGACATCCCTTGAGGGGTGCTAGATTGGAGAGGGTGCAGGCTGGGTTGAGGGACACACACCCCCATGCACAAATTTTGTGCACCATGCCTCTAGTCATTAACATAAAATAATAGAACATTTTAATAAACATTAATATTTTTTCTTGAACATTAACTTATCAGACACTGAATAACTGCACAAATTAATAAGCGTAACGCAAATAAACCTATTTTTCTTGTTCTCCAAAAGCGAAATATTTGCGCACACCAAACAAGTCAGTCCAAGACTAATGATGTGGCCATTGGCTGCTAAAATATTTGCTGCTGGTATTAGTGGAGAGAAATGGTACACCTGTGCATAAGGGAAATGAATGCAACACTATTACGGTAATCAGGCATTAGCGAATGTTGTAGTTCATTATTAATAATTATGTATAACAGGATATTGTAAAAATTAAGCTACAAAATTGTTATTAAAACATTTCTTATATACCATTATATTGACCTGGCTGCAAAATATTCGTTGTGGGCTGCATGCGGCCTGCGGGCCACGAGTTTGACATGCTTGGGCTGGAGTATAAGTACGCAGGGGAAGTGTGTTTATCAGAGTGGACGGCAGGGCCCAGACTGCGGGAGAAAGAGGCCCTCCCAGTCTCCCCCACCCTAGCCCCCCCAGTGAACATTCTGAGGGGAGGAGAGATGGGCTGAGAGTCCTCACATCCTGTCAGCTTCTGGAACCCTCCCTGAGACAAGCCAGCCTACAGCCAGGTGAGCCTCACTTCCCAGTCTCCAGCCGCACACTGGCCTTGTCGTCCCCAAACCTGCCAGGTACACTCACACTCCAGGGCCTTGGCACGTGCTGCTCCCTCTGCCTGGACTGCTGTTTGTCCACACGATGCACTCCCCCCTCCTCAGGCCCTGCTGGGCAAGGCCTTCCCTGGCCACCTCTACCCACCCCTCACCGCACTGCTCCCCGCAGCTTCGGCGCCACCTGACACCCACACACTCATTTCCTTTCCTGACCATGTCACCTGTCCCCCCACTGGCATGGCACTCCCAGCGGCAGGAGGCGGGCTGCCTTGTCTGCCTAGAATGAAGCCTGGTCCGTGGGTGGGCAGTTGAGAACTGTTTCCTGAAGGAGTCCTCACGGGCCTGTCTCTGGGGAGATGGAGGTGCTGGGGGAGGCGTCAGCTGGGATAGTGGCGACAGGATGATAGAGGTAAACTATCGGGGCATGTCGTAGAGTTTCTAGTCATTCTCAACCCCATGCGCCCAAGAGGCCTGGCACCCCAGGGCTGGCAAGGATCCCACCCTGGCTGCCTTGGGTGCTGGGGTTCCGGCAGGCTCATCGTTGTACCCAAACACATACCGGGTTCTAGGTCAGCAGGGCCAACCTCGCTGTTTGCCCGGCAGCCTGGGAGCAGGCCCACAGCGGGAGCCTGGGCTGGTGTGGTGAGCAGGGGTGGCGAGGAGGAAGACATGGTGTGGCAGAGGCCGGCCGACCTGGGGTGTACCATCTGCAGCGTAACCGTGGGAACTCACATAACCTCTCTGAGACTCAGCTTCCTCCTCTGTAAAGTGGGAACAGAATACCTCCTACCGGATCCGATGAAGTCGTAAGACCACATTCTTCAGCACAAGAACATGTGAGGGTTTGTATCCCCCTCTTCCCCACGAGAGGACCCCGAGGCCAGTGCGGTGTCTTTCCCAGGTGCGCCCGGAGCGGAGCCAGCGGCTGACACGCGTGGGTGTGCCATGAAGGGGACCAGATCCAAGCTGTTGACCCAAGAGGGACAAGGACCGGAGGAGCTGTGGCCGTTACGGACTTGGCCACCAAGGTGGGGCCCGGAGGAGCTGGACTCCTGACTTACGCTTTAGCAGGTGCGCGGAGCTGGCCCGGGAGGGACGGTAAATGGAGAAGGAGCAGGGTGGAGGCCGGAGCGCAGGGATCTCTGGGACGTGGTGTCACAGGAAGAGGCCGCTAAGCCAGGAGCCAGAGCGCCTCATTTTGAGGTTGGACAGGAGCGTCCCCTGGGAGCGATGGGGCCTCTCACTCACAGGGACACCCCCTGTTAATTTATGCATGTGGGTGCAAGAATGACCCCTCACAGGGACTCCGTGGCCCCGAGCATTTGCTTCCTCCAGCTTCCTGAAATTAGGTGCAAAACTCCCGGAATCCATAACATTGTGTGGCTGAAATTGTATGTATTTATGAACATGACTTAATCCAAGAATTTCTGTGTTAAAAATTTATTTACCAAATCAAAGTTTCTGCCTGACCAGCGTGGCTCAGGGGTTGAGCATCGACCTATGAACCAAGAGATCAGGGTTCGATTCCCGGTCAGGGCACATGCCCAGGTTGTGGGCTCCATCTCCAGGGTGGGGCATGAAGGAGGCAGCTGATCAATGATTCTCTCTCATCGTTGCTTCTCTCTCTCTCTCCCTCTTCCTTCCTCCCTGGAATAAAAAAATAAATAAATAAAAATTAAAATAAAACGTTTTAAGAGGAATAAAAATAACCTCACCTAGACAAGAAAAAGCTGCAGAGAAATGCCCATTTTCCTCTCCTGGGTCCTGAAGACTTTCTAGTGGGCTCCTGGTGTCCTGAGGAGAGGGGCTGGGGGGCCGGGGGTGGGGAGGGCAGAAAGGAGGTCCCCGGCTACCAGAGGCCAGCGGGACCTCCCTGCGCCCCTCACGCATCTTGGCTTGTGAAGCAACGTTGGGAAGACGGTGAGACCTTCTGCTCCTAAAGGGCAGGTGGCCACAGAACGAAGCTGAGGGTGAGGTGTGAACTGCCATGACCTGAGCGGCTCTTCCCCTCTAACTTTCGTTTTCCTATAAATTGTAAGAACTTCCACTCCCCCGGGACGGCAGTGCTTCCCTCTCCTGCGCCCCTCCCCCACGCCCGTGCGCTGGGTACACGCACCCTCCGCATTCACACCCCCTGACCCCCGGTCACCACTTCTCATACTGTCACTGATTCCAGGAAAGGGGACAGTGCCGTGGCCCCACTGTGCTCTTGGGAAACGGCAGAAACAGAAGCAGGGGACAGAGGCTGGGCCTCCATGCGAGGAGTCCGATGCAAAGGGGACCTCAGGTCTCCTAGAGCTGGGAGCTGGTCACCATACGCTTGGCCTGGGCGTGAACAGAAGGAGACCCATCCGGAAAAATGAAAGAAAAGCCATTGTACTGATACTCGCCCTGCACGTGCAGGACACCTCAGAGTTTACCAAACACTTTCTATCGAAGCTGGTCCTTCTGACATCAGAGCAGAGAGTTACTGTAGGTCTGAATCCCGGAAGTGCATGCACCTCTAAGGCCAGGGTCTGAGTGGTTCTGTGTCGCCCAGCGCCTGGGCACAGGTACAGCCAATGTTTGCTGACCTTCCTCCTCAGCAGCCCCGATGGGTGGGAAGGAAGGTGCCCTCCCCATTTTGCAGCTAAGAAACCTGAGCCCTGGGGAGTGTGTGACTTGCCCAAAGTCACAGATGACAAATGGCACCCTGAGCTGGAAGCCCCGTCGCGGGTCATCCCAGCCTGCACTCTCGCTGCCTCCAGAGGCATGGTGAGCACAGAGCGTCCCACTCCTGACGCCAAGCTCTGTGGTTCAAGGGGCTCCAAGCAATGTCTGCATCGCCGAGGATCCTCAGGACTGCTGCCTCCACCCAGCCACATCCAAACACCTCCCTGCCAAGCCCGAGTCACCATCGACACGGAGTGGAGGGGCATCCGGGAGGGATTCTGTCCCTTCTGAGCGCTTTCTATGCAGTTGGGGGTGGAGGGGAGGTCAGGCAGACTGAGGAGGGAGGTGGATGTGAACTAGGTTCCGTAGCAGCAGCCGCTGGGCCGGGGCTGGCCGTGTGACCCCTCCTCTTACACCGTGATTGTCCTGGCCCCCGTGACTTCCAATGTCCCGGGCAGCTTCCTCCTCTCTGTTCCCTTCCGGAGCGCTCCCTGTGCGTGCAGCTCTGACACAGGGATCACATGGTCTGGAACTCCCAAATCACAGGACAGGGATAGAAACTGCAAGCAGGGCCCCTGCTCACACCCTAGCCAGGCCTTCCTCCCCTGCTGCCCCTCCCCCAGGGAGGCCTGTTTAGGAGCAGCATCCTGAAGACAGAGATGAAGTAAGTGAAAATGAGTCAATGGAACCATCTCGACCTCAAAATTTGCCCTAAAAATTTCCCTGTGTGGCCATGGGGGCAAGATGTCCATCTCCCCAGGGCTGCCCACAGGTTCCCTGGGCTCATCACGTTCCCTTTACCAGCCCGGAGCTGTTTCTCCTCCCCTGGCCCTCGCTCTTTCTTTCTCTCTGTCAACTCACTAGACACTTGCCTTTTCCAAGAATTCTTCCAAGATTGGGAAGGGCATTGATAATATGGTGGTAAAAGCGTGAGCTCTGGCGTCAAACAGACCTGGACTGTTGTCTTAGCTCCGCCCCTCACTAGCTGAGTGATGCAGACCGGTGACATAATCTCTGACTTTCCATCTGTGAACCCTGATGATGATGCCAAGCTGGCAGGGTGGTCCTAAGGATTAAGTGAGACAATGCTGGTGCATTGGTCAGGGCAGTTAACACTAGCTGCTGTAACAAGTCCAGAATCTACATACAGAAGTTCACTCCTCACTCAGGTCACAGGCTGACATAGCTTGGGTGTCTTTCCTGCATGCTCCCCTCCAAGAGGCGATTCGGGGACCCAAGCTCTTTTCTTCCCCTTTGGGTCCTCTACTGGGCCCCTTCCACCTGGTGGACAGAAGAGCAAAGACAAAGAGACCAGGCCAGGAAGTGGTACCCCTTAATTTCACTTCCCGTTGGCTAAAACCCAGTCATTTATTCAATGTAATTGCAGGAGGAGCTAGGAAACATGGTGCCCTGTGTACCCAGGAAGAGGAAGTGAGGTTGCTAAGCCTCTAGCCAGTCTCTGCTGCACAATTTAGTGTTTAGGGTCCTATTTTATACACAGTAAGAGCTCAGTAAACAAAAGATACTATTATAATCATTTTCTATGATCTGTCCCGATACTGGTATGAATATACCGAATATACCAGATATCCCAGAACCATAGGGTAGACCTTTCAGACTTTGCACTGATAATGAATAGCCGACACAAGCCAACTGGAATTGGCAAAACAAGATATGGCACTGTGTCTGACATAACTCCTCCTTGGGGTGCCTCCCAGGACGGGGCAGGACACACTGAAATTCAGCTGCTGGCTCTGCTCTAAGCAAAAGGTTAACCCATGTCAGCCAGGGGGTGGTCTCGTCTTAACACAGGCATGCTAACCTACCCACCCTCCAGAGTTCTTCAAAAACGACATGTTCCCTCCGCTCCAAGTAGCCACTTCCTGCTGTCGGAACACCCTCTCCACCTGCTCTTTTCCCAGTTCCCCCTCCTTCCCTCAGGGCTCAGCGCGGTGGTCACCTCCTCCAGAGCCTTCTCGGTCCTCCACCCACCGTGGCCGAGTGCCTGTCCCTGGGCCCACAGTAGCCTCTACTCCCCTCCCCAGAGCACTCAGCACGACGTGGAAGTCTCGGCCCCCGTCTGCCTCTCGCTAGAGTGTCCGTCTCTCGGGGGCAGGGCCCTGGTTTTGATCATCATTTTACCCCAGTCCCGCAGCAGGGTCTAGCTCATCATGAGTGGGCCACGGTATTTGCCGTGTGAATGAATGAAGAATGAATGTGGGCAATCCTTTTTCAAAATGATAATGGTGTAAGACTTTTAAATTCTTACAGCTCAACAATAAAACCCAACAGTAAAGACAAGTTCAGAAAGAAACAGTACAGTGTACTCCTTCAAAAGGTCACTGGGGCCCGGCCAGTTGAGGGGTTGTGGGTCGACCTATGAACCAGGAGGTCACGGGTTGCGGGCTCGATCCCCAGTGTGGGGCATGCAGGAGGCAGCCGATCAATGATTCTCTCTCATCATTGATGTTTCTATCTCTCTCCCTCTCCCTCCCTCTCTGAGATCAATAAAAAACATATTTTTTTAAAAAAGGTCCCTGGGAACTAAAAAGTCATTTCTGAAAGCAGCCACACCCTCGCTCACGCCTGGGCACTTCGGAGCACTTCCTATCTCTCAGCTGAGCACCAGCGGGCGCAAACCCCTCCTCACCTTCACCCCGCGGCCTTCCTCGCCCTGTCGGAGGGCCTGGCGACACCTGGGGCCCAGCGACCGTGGGTCCTGTTGGACCCGCATCTACCCCTCCACTATCTATGCAGCTGGGGATCCGACCTTTATCCAGAAGTAAGGTCTTTCTAGTCCCAAAGTCATCCTCAGACAGCCTGGGACACCTCCCCGCTCTGCATGAACACCCTCTGAAGCGAAAGTGAAAGGGGCGATGTGTGTCCCCCACCCGCAGGGCAGCGCTTGCCTCTGGAGTGCGGCCTCAGTGAGGCAGGGGCGCAGGGCTGCCCTCCGCCAGCTGTCACCCCGCCACCCCGGGACAAACACAGAACGGTAAACGTGAGATTTCAGGCGAGAGAAGCCAGAAGAGGCTGGGAGCCTTCCTGCGGCCCCTCCAAAAACAGTCAGGGACAGGGAGCCTACTCTACCAGCGCCACCCCAGGCACCAGGGCAACGCCAAGACTCAGGCCCCCCGGGGCCGCCCTGAGCGCCTGGGACCGTCTGGGCCCCGACTGCCAGCCGCTGCAGCCCGCCCATCCCACCTTCAGCTCAACCACGTCTCCCTGCCCTCCGCACCCACAGGCAAGGCTGCCCCTCGCCAGGTGCATCCCAACTCACTCTCTCTCTCTCTCTCTCTCTCTCTCTCTCTCTCTCTCTGGTGCATCCCAACACACACACACACACACTCTCTCTCTCTCTCTCTCTCTCTCTCTCTCTCTCTCTGGTGCATCCCAACACACACACACACACTCTCTCTCTCTCTCTCTCTCTCTCTCTCTCTCTCTCTGGTGCATCCCAACACACACACACACACACACACTCTCTCTCTCTCTCTCTCTCTCTCTCTCTGGTGCATCCCAACACTCTCTCTCTCTCTCTCTCTCTCTCTCTCTCTCTCTCTCTCTCCCTCGCTCGGAGCCCCGCCCCGCCAGCCCCCACAGGCGCGCCCCGCCCCCGCCCTGCAGCTGCATCCTCCGTCCTCCCCAGCAGCCTGCGGTCCGCTCCGGAGGAGGCAGCCCCCCAGGCGCCGCCCGCTGACGTCAGCCTCGCGAGGCGTAGGTGGGGCGCTGGCCGGAGTTCTCAGTCTCAGTCCCGAGCCGGCGGAGGGCGCAGCCCGGCTTCGCTCCCCGGAGGATGCGGGACGCGCAGGATGCTGCCGCGCCTGGTCCTGCCGCTGGCCGCGCTGCTCTGCCTGGGCTGCGGGGCGCAAGGTAAGGACGGCCCTGCCCTGCCCTGCCCTGCCCTGCCCTGCCCTGGCCGCGCCCGCTGCGCTGTGTGGGTGGCCAAACCTGACCCCCAGCGTCCTCACCCCTGCGTGGAAGTTGAGTGTCCCACCGAGAACTCCGGCTGCTTGGCCTCTGGAGAGAGGGGCGCCCATCATCTGGCCCCTCCCGGGATCTCTCATCCTAGGGAGCCTGGCCTGGGGCTCACCCTTCCGGAAGGGGAAGAAGCTGAGATTGCTTAGGGGGGGGGGGGGGGGGCGGGGTGGCGGGGAGAGAGTTGAATGACCCTCTTCCTCAAGGCATGGCCCACCCGCCTGCCATCGGTGCTCCTGGCTTTCCTGCTGCTCTAGTTCAAAGGACTGGACCCTGTCCCCAGGAATGACCCCATCCCACCTGCCTACCTCCCTCCGCCCTCCAGCTCACCTATCCCAGCCTTTCCCTCGGGGACACCTGCCACCCCCCCCCCCCCCAGCCGCCTGGCTCCTTCTTTAGCCCCTGAGGCACCTCCACTGCCCCCTGCCTCCCGCTCCTCCCCTTAGCTCAGGCTCCTAACCCGCTGGCTGTCCTGCAGTTTCTGCAGCCAGAAGAGTAACCTGGAGAGAGAATGAGCGGCTGGGAGGTGGAGGGACCAGGGGCAGAGGGACCGAGAACGCGCAGCAGAACAGGCTCCGCTCACAGGACCAAGAGCTCAAAGACCTGCTGCGCCTCTCACTTTCCATCTAGCGCTTTGAAATCCAGACAGACTTGAAGATCAAAGACAATATAAGAAAGCAGGCGAGGGACAGGTAGACTTCTCAGTCAGCATGACAGTGAGAAGAAGGGAGCATTATTAGAGATGGTGGTCAGAGACCAGGGGAGCCTGAGGGAGTCCCGGACCGATGAGAGGCCGGAGGGGTCGGGAGGAGAGAGGGCAGCTGAGTGTGGGTGTGGGCCTTGAGCTGTTTCATCGCGCCTGGTGGACAAGACTCTTAATGTCGGTGTAGGTGCTGCCCTCTTACCAATGCGGGACGGGGTTCAGTGGGTTTGATAACTTGCCCAAGTCACACTGGCCTCTCCCGCGGTGAAGGTGGGGGAGAGGACGCAGGAGAGGGGGCTGGACTGGCCTTTAGTGTCTCAGAGCCCAGGGTGTCAGCTCTTTGTGGGAAGAGCCACTTCATTCTGTCTGTTCTCACCCAACCTGAGGCTGGGCATCTGGTTATAGGAGCTGGGGCATGGGGCACACCCTCAGCCTGGGGTTGCCCAGCAGACCTGTGAAGAGAAGGGGGCAGCTGCCCACAAGCAGGTAGCTGTGTGCCCAAAGAGCGCCAGAGAAGAGGCCTGGGGCCGGAGCCAGGCCTGGGGCCGGAGCAGGGACCCGGTCTGCGGAGGGAGGGCAGGCCTTGGAATGGGGCTGGAGCAGGGGCAGGGGGTGGGCAGAGCCAGGGGCCAGCTCCTCCCAGGGCTCACTGTGGACATACCGTAGCCCTCAGCCCTGCCTCCTCCCGGGATGCACTGCACCCAGCTTGGCTCTCCTCAGCCACCACTTCTGCTCCTGAGCGCAGCCTGCACAGGACTCTGATTTAAGGGCCCCACTCCTCCCCTATTGCCCTGGCGCCTTGGGCAAGTCACTTACCCCTCTGAGCTGCCATCTCCTCCCAGGAAACTGGGGTGATGAACGCCTGCCTGGGGCTGTTGTGACCCTGAAATGAGGCAGTATATGTAGGGTACTTGGCTCCCAATGAGGCACTCCGTAGGGGGGAGCTGCTAAAAGGCTCGCTACCCTCCCCCTCAGCATCTTCATCCGGGCCCCTGCCAGCCCTGAAACTGGCCCTCCTCCCCAGGGACAGTGCTGCCCAGCCCTCCATCTGTGTGGTTCGAAGCAGAGTTTTTCCACCACATCCTCCACTGGACGCCCATCCAGAATCCGTCGGAAAGCACCCGCTATGAAGTGGAGCTGCTGAAGTACGGAGGCGGGAGGCGGGAGGCGGGAGGCGGGGGGAGGGGAGTCGGGTCAGGGAGGTGGAGGAGGGAGCAGGTGCAGCCATCCCCATCTAGCATCCGGCACAGGAAGATGGTGCCTTGCGACTGAAGGGACACCAGGAAGGGCCCTAGCACATACCCCCCCACTGGCCGGGGCTGACCGGCGGGCTGGCTGTGTCACCTGCACGGAGCGGTGCTCTGGGGGCTCTGGGGGGGGGGGGGAGCCACCGCAGTGTCTTTCTCCTCAGGACTTGTCTGTCTTATGGAGGAGCAGGAACAGCACACACAGAGCTAAGAGACAAGGAGCCCGAGGACCGCGCGTGTGGCTGGGAGGAGGCACTGGGCTGTGTTGCAGGCGCAGCAAGTCCCCCTGTGGAGCTGGCCTCGAGCCGTACAGGGTTCAGTCTGGGGGCCTTTAGACACAGAGTTGGCTCGGGGTCCCAGGCCAGCGCAGAGCCCCTGGCAGTGAGATGCCCTGCGCCAGGGGGAGCACCCCAGGCTCCATCCCAGCCGCTCCCGCCTCTTGCTTCCTTCTTAAAGAAGACGGGTGTGAGCCAGTGCCTGCCCCTCTGTCCCCCCAGGTATGGGATGGAGCCCTGGAGGTCCGTGTCCAGCTGCAGCCAGACCCCGGTGCCGTCCTGCGACCTCACCATGGCCACCCTGGACCTGTACCACAGCAACGGCTACCGAGCCAAAGTCCGGGCCGTGGACAGAGGCCAGCGCTCCAACTGGACTTTCACCAAGACCCGCTTCTCCGTGGACGAAGGTGCGTCCCCCGCGGGGCCTGGGGCTTGGCTTTGGGGGTCCCGTGCAGCCAGAGGCTCAGTCTAGACTGTTCTCTGAGTTCCCATAGCGCACAGTGTCAGCTCAGCTTCCGGACGAGGCAAAACAAGTCTGAGTCAGGACTTTGGAGAAGGGTTAGATGGAAATAGTCAAGTTGTTGGCGATGGAAAGGGAACTGGATTGTTTACCCACAGAGGGAAGTCTCCGTGCCGGGGCCGCGGGGCCAGGCCCGTGTGCTTAGCGGGTTCTGGAGAGGAAGCGAGTCTGTACGCGCTGAGCACAGGGAAGCAGGCAGCAGGCAGGATGGGGCCAGCCCCCCTGCCCCCCGTGAGGGATGGACTCCCCAGGGTCAGAGTGGGAGGCTCTGAAGGGAGGGCTGGGGTGCCACTGAGGAAAAGGCGGGAGACGCTTTGCAGGGGTGGGAGACAAGAATAAGCCCACTCAGTCGGGAGCTTCCCCCTGCGGTGCGGATGCAAGGGCTGTGACTGTGACAAGCCTGCCCTGCAGAACCCAGGGCCAGGCCACTGGTCCGGGGTGTCAGGGTCATGGGCCCCCAGCGCCCATGTGTGGGCCAGCGCCGCTGGCTGCAGGAACTCGGGTGTGCTTACAACCCCGCATGTCTCCTGGCCCAGCCTCCAAGCTTTGAATGGGCCTTGAACGGACCCAGGGCACCTGTCGTTGTAACGCGCTCCCCAGCAAGGCCCAGCGCTCCGCTAGGTTGGAAAGCTGTGGCCCAGGTTTTACGGGGGTAAAGCTTGGCCCTGGAGGCCCGGCCTGGGGCGGGGCAGGCCCTCCTCGGCCTGCGGGCCTCACGGCTTTGCCTCCCCACTCAGTGAGCCTGACGGTGGGCAGCTTGGAGCTGGAGATACACGATGGCTTCATCCTGGGAAAGATCCAGCTGCCCAGGCCCAAGGTGGCCCCTGCCGGCGACACCTACGAGCGCATCTTCCCCCACTTCCGCGAGTACGAGGTCTCGATTCGCAAGGTGCCGGCATACCGTGAGGTACGGGGCTCCCAAGGCCGTGGGACCTGCGCCCCTGCCCCTCGCCCCTCGCCCCTGGTGCCTGCAGAGGGAGGTCCTGGGGCGCACAGGGAGCTGAGAGCACCTCCGCCTAAGCGGTGCCCCTGCAGGCGGCGGCACCGCACGGGACATTTCGTAACCATTGCTCCCATCCCCTTGGAGGGGCTGTTTCATCCCATTGACTAGAGGGCAGTGAGGCTCAGGGGCTGTGGCATTGACACCCCATAACTGGGAGATCTGGAACCTGCAGAATCACCCTTTCCCTGACACCACAGCAGAGCCCACCGCGTCTGGGAATGCCCTCAGCATCTACGGAACCCACCCTTTTCTCTTTAATACAAAATAAGCCAGGTGCCCCCACGGCTGCTGCTGCTCAGGGCTGGAACCGCAGCCCACACCTGGAGGGCCGTGGGTCTGATTCCCAGTCACGGGCATGTACCTCGGTTGCAGGTCCGATGCCCAGCCCTGTCGGTGCACATGCGGGAGGCACCAATCAATGTTTCTCTTTTCCCCGCCCCCTCCCTCCCTTCCACTCCCCTAAAAACATCAATCAATCAATCAATCAATCAATGGAAAAAACAAACCCCAAGTGAGGATTATAGGTCCCGTAGTCACAGAGCTCGCGTCTGTGCTCATCCAGGGCTTCTTACGGTGAAGAAGGAGCAGAGGGCGCCCGCCAGCTCTCAGGGCCCGGGGGGAGCTCTCAGGGCCCGGGGAGAGCTCTCAGGGCCCGGGGGGAGCTCTCAGGAACCGGGCGGCCATGGGAAACCAGCTGTTTTGTTTATTGCTGGTGCTTTCATTTCAGTTCACAAACAAGAAGGTGAAGCACGAGAACTTCAGCTTCCCGACCCCCGGCGAGTTTGGGGAGTTCTGTGTCAGGGTGAAGCCGGCTGTGAGCTCCCGCCTGAACAAGGGGGTCTGGTCGGAGGAGGTGTGCTTCCTGCTCGCCCAGCAGTGTGAGTCGGTCAGGGCAGCGGCCCCGGTGGGCGGGGGGCAGCAGGGCCTGCGCATCCACCCTCCGGGGAGCTGCTGGTGCCACCCGCCAGGCACGCCCCGTGTCCTTCTCCGCCCTCGCCAGGCCTGTGAGCCATCTATCTCTCCCACCGTCCCCAGGAGAGTGAGCAAGCCCAGGCTCAGTGTGTAAACTGTGTCCCGGGCGCGGAGGCAGGGCCAGGCCTCCTGATTCTGTGCAGCTTCCGCTTTGGCGGGTGCCCGGCCCCTCGCTCGGTCGGCTGGGCAGTCCCTGTGGGTTGCAGTCCCCTCCGGATCTCGCTGAAGGGCCTTCTCCTCACCTCCCCAGCCCTCAGAGGGGACAGGACCCCTTGCCACAGCTGCTGAAGTCAATAAATAAATGCCAGGCTCTCGGCCGGGCACTGGGAGGGGGGTTGGTGAAGACCAGGCTCCTGCCCGAGGATCTGCCAGTGGCTGGGGACAGGGTGTGCCCAGAGGAAGCTGTAAGCAGCACCTCAGGACGGCACAGGCCAGGTGCCCGATGAGTCAGGCCCGCACTCGGGCACTGGGGGTGCCCGGTCAGGTGTGGGCAGTGTCCGGGAAGGAGCCCGTGAGTCCTCACAGCTTCACAGGGCCCTTCGGGGCGTGAAGGACACGAGCAGCTCGCTGCCATCAGGCCTCCCCTCATGTCGGCAGCGAGATGCCATCTGTGGGTCAGGCCTCGAGTGTCTTCCACATCCACTCGCTGATGCACGAAGCAGCGTGGCGTCGGGCCTGGGTTCAGATCCTGCTTCTCCTCTAGGAGGCACGTGACCTTGGGCAAGTCCCTTAACCTCTCTGGACCTCAGGGTTCTAATCTGTGAAAAGGGGATGACGCTCGCCTTTCCCTCCTGAGCGTGTCCTCACGGTCAGGTAACGGGCGAAGGCGCCGCAGGTGGCACACGCCGTGGACTTCACAGCCACGTGTGGAGTCAGCCCCGCATTGTCCCATTTCATAGATGAGGAAACGGGCTCAGAGGCTCACGGCTAGTAGGTGGGGGCTGGGACTTGAACCCAGGCCCGGCTGCCATCCCGCTGTGCTTGCCCTCTGTGCCCGACTCTGCCCTGTGTGCTGACTGTGAGCGCGGAGGGCGGCAGCCGTCACTGGGCGGAGAGACATTCTCGGGCCAGAGTCGGGGCCAGGCAGGGTTCCCCGGGACCCAGACACGTGTAGAGGCAGCCTGGGTGGTGGGGGTCCCGTGGGCCACTCAGCGAGTAGCTCCCGAGAGCGGCCACAGACCCCAAGGACTGCCCCTCCGTGTCCCCCGGGCCGGCCACAGCGCCTCTCTGTCTCTGGGCTGCAGACTTCACCGTGACCAACCTCAGCGTCTCCTTCACCCTGGTCCTGCTGCTCTGCGGGGCCGTGGCCCTCCGCCTGTACCTGTGCCACCCGCGGAAGCTGCCCGCCGTCCTGGTGAGTCTCAGAGAGGCCGCTGCCCGTCTGCAGCCCCACGGACCCGGGAAGCCAGGTGCCCAGTCTCAGCCTGTCCTCCCCTCAGCCCGGCGCTATCAGGAGGCACCTCCAGGCACCCTGGGCGGAGGGAGGACTGACCGCAGTGCTGAGAGCCGTGCCTCCTGGCGGCCCGGTGACCGGCATCCTGAGCAGTCCCATCCCGCACGTTCTGTTGTTCCTGTTTAACTCACAGTCGGCCGCGGACCGGCCTGTGCATGAGCACCTCGGAGGCAGGTGCCTTTATTGGCCTCCTTTAACAAGTAAGGAAACTGAGGCAGAGAGAGGTTGTTACAGGCACAGGGCCACACAGCCAGGGCGAGTCAGGATGGAGCCCAGCCTTCCCCACGCCTTGTGGCTGGAAGATCTCAGAGAGAAAGGACCAGGGCTGGAAGGGCTGGCCTGGGCTGCTCTCCGAGTGGAGAGGGGAGTGGGGGGTTGGGTGCTGGAGAGGAGGGGCCATGAGGATGCTGACATCTGTATTCCTCCCCCACCCCGTCCCTCTTCCTCGGGTAAGCAGCCTGCAGCACAGCCTCCAGCACTCAGCTGCATCTCCGGCCTGTGGCCTGTCTCCGGCCGGGGCTCAGCTTGCCCACCCTCCCCACCCGGCTCAGGGCTGCAAGAGGGCCTTCAGGGGAGCCCAGGGTTTCAGGGGAAAATAAGGAGGGAGACAGAGACCCTCGGAAAGTGTTCTGAGGAAGAGGTCCAGGAAGCAGGGAGGTGGGGAGGGTGGGGGGAGGCCACCTGGCTCAATTCGGGTCTTTTTCCAGCAAAAAAGAACTATGTTCTTAGCTGTAGGCCCTGGGTAGAGGTAAGACAGGGAGCCGGGGCCAGGGCCTTTAAAGGGCTGCTTGGACCAGCAGACGCGCTGCTCAGCGTCCTCGCTCCGGCTCTGAGCAGATGCGTGGTCCAGCAGATGCGTGGCGTCACCTGCTGGACGGGTGTTAGAGCATATTCCCTGTGCGGGGCCCAGAGCTGGGGGGCAGGGGAGGGGTGGTATAGAGAGGAGAGCACCCACAGGCCTGCCCTCGGCACGGGTAACTCGCCAACAGAGGGCGGGGCGAGTGGGCAGAAGAGTCAGCATTAAGCGGTTTCCCTCGGGGCCCTCGGCAGTCAGCGTCCTGGTTCTGTGCTTGTCCCGCTGCCCACGGCGGCCGCCCTGTGTGTGTGCATTTTAAAAACAAAGGAATGGGACGGGGTAGGATAGGTAGCACAGGTCCCAGGCCGCGGGAGCACAAGCATTTTGAGAAGCTGGTTGTAGTTATTCCTGCGTGAGGTATATAGCTATGGGCTGCTTGTACACAGATTGTTGTAGAGCACATTTCTTATTTGGGGTCGTAGTCAAAAGAGTCTGGAACACACATTTAGGTCCCGCCGCGGCCAGCCTGCTCTCGGGGCTGAAAGCACGGCCACTGAGAACAGCACGCAGCCCTCCCATCCGCCCGTCCTGCCGCCTGGGCCCAGGGATGCGGCTTCTCTGTATCCGGGCCTGAGCTGACCTGAGAATTTCATTAGGGAAAACTCAGTCTGGAACTAAACCAAAGGAACGAGGGAGTGTCCTCCAGGCTGTGTCCCCCTCCTGGAGCCGTGCCCCCTGAGCGTCCCTCACAGACTGACCACGACCTCCCCTGGCGACGCTGGGGTGGGTGCCTGCAGGGGACCTCCGCCTCACCCCCTCTGCCCTCCCCTCTCCAGGTCTTCGGGAGGCCCAGTCCCTTCAGCCCCGTCAGCCCCGTCAGCCAGCTCCCCCGCCCCGAGACCCGAGACACCATCCATGCCATCGATGAGCAGGCCTTCGCCAAGGTGTCCCCGGAGCTGAGGAACTCCGAGCTGCACGGCAGCACTGACAGTGGCTTCGGCAGTGCCAAGCCGTCCTTGCAGACCGAGGAGCCCCAATTCCTCCTCCCGGACGCCCTCCCCCAGGCCGGGGGCACCCTGGGAAAGGGGGCCTCCCTGGAGCCCGAGAGCAGCTGCAGCAGTGCCAGCACCGACAGCGGCATCTGCCTGCAGGAGCCCCGCCTGAGTCCCGGCGCAGAGCCCCGCTGGGTGCAGCAGGCGGGGGGCCAGGAGGACAGCGGCATTGGCCTCGCCCACCACTCTGAGGGGCGGACTGGGGATGAACGGGGTGGCTCAGGCTTGGGCCAAGTCGGTCCCCTGGGGCCTGAGGCAACAGAGGGAGAAGACCCAGCTGCGGTGGAATTTCAGGGCTACCTGAAACAGACCAGAGGCACGGAGGAGCAGGCAGTCACGGCGGGCTGCCTGGAAGAAGAGGCCTCCTCCGCTGATGACTTTGTCCCCCAACTCAGGATGTGCCTGGATGCCAAGGAAGCCTGGTCCCCACCAGCCGTGGACAAGGGCTACTTGAAACAGGACCCCCCAGAAGTGACTCTCGCTCCCTCAGGGGCCCTGGCTGGACAGTGGAACCCCGCAGCTGAGGAATGGTCACTCCTGGGCGTGACCAGCTGTGGGGACCTGGGGACATCTGAGTGGAGCTTTGCCCAGGATCTCGCCCCTCTGGGCTGCGTGGCGGCCCCGGGCGGCCTCCTGGGCAGCTTCGACGCAGACCTGGTCACCCTGCCCCTGATTTCCAGTCTGCACGCCAGTGAGTGACTCAGAAGAAGGGGCTGCCTTTGACTTCAGCCATGCCCTGCCGGGTCTGAGGAGGGCCCAGGGTCAGAGGGGGGCATGATGCCAGTCTGGGCGCTGCTCTCTGCTGTGCAGGGACCTGCAGGCTCCGGCAGAGCCTCCTCCCTGCTGGCACTCTGCCTCTGTGACAAGGGTCATTTGCTCAGGGAATCGGGGTTTCCTGGAGTTGGGGTGAGGCCGCCGGGCTGAAGTCAGCTCCCAGCCAGGCATAGCCCTGAAGCCAGCCTTGTGTCAAGGCCTCACAGCAGGGTTCATGTCAAGGGGAAAGGAGAGAGCAGTGACCACGTGTGACTCTGAGTGGCCAGCTGGTCACCACCCTTCCTGGGAAGGTCCCGGGGAGGAGCTCCCGCCCCGCAGGCCTCCCAGGTCAGCCAGTCAGTCAACTCTCATGACGGAGCCAGTGTGGGGTAAAAGGAACTGAGCCCCGGCAGGGGCCTGTGGCTCCGAACCATCCTCCGGGTGTGTCCTGTCTGCTTCCCAGCAAGGAGAGCGGCAGCTCTGGGGTCCCTGCCGTGGCCACACCCCTCCGGGCCACACCCTGACAGCAGCACTGAAACCTTGGGGATTTGCGTTGGTCAAATCTCAGCCCTTCAGGCAGCCGCTGGGTGTGGGCACCAGCTGGTCTGCCCCGGAGGCTGAGGTTGGCACCTGCGGTGTTTGCCCTGACCCCCAGCTGCGGACCCAGAGGACGGGGCGGGCTGCGCTCCCTGCTCTCCGTGCTCAGCTGCACAGCCTGGCCTCCCTTCTCGGGTCTGCTCCGTCTGTGAAATGAAGGGCTCTCCATTGGAAGCTGGCCCCGAGGCCACATCTCCAGCCGGGCCCGGGCTGGGTGGGAGGAAGCTACCGCGGCCTGTGTCTGCACAGAGCCAGCTTCTTCTCGCACGGAGAGGACCCGAGCGGACGTCCAGGCTTCATGCCAGAGCGGCAGGCACTGGGCCCGGCAGGGGCAGGTGTGCGCCCAGCTCCCAGTGAGTCTGGAGTATGAATTCACAGCCGCTTACAGTCCGTGGGCAAAGACCTGGGCGGGGGGCGGGTGGGCTGACCCCTGTCATCCGCGGCCTGCACTCCAGGGGCAGCTGGGAATAGACGTTCTGGCCCAGGGAGTCCAGCCAGAACCCTCCACACTGCCCGGCCGTGCTAGGCCAGCCTGGGAACAACCCCCTCGGAGACAGGCCTGAGGGAGGACTCCTTAGGGTTCGGGGGCGGTTTACTTATTCCGTTGTCTTATTTACTGAAGAACAGCATTGTGCAGTAAAGAATTCTGGGTACTCCAAGAGCCTGGAAGTTCCCATTAAGCTCCCCGTTTCTCGCTGTGTGACCTTGGGCTGGTCACGTCCTCATCCGTTTCATCTGTAAAACCAGAAGGCAGGGCCTGACTGGTCTCGGCCCGGGGCGTGCGGCTCTGCGGGGAAGGAGGTGTGCGGGCCTTGAACACACAGCTGTGCAAATGAGCGATGTCGTTTTTATTCCAATAAATTGTCAGGACAAGAATCATAGGACACCAGTCGGATTTCTTTTTTTAAAAAAATATGTTTTTATTTATCTTTAAAGAGAGAGGAAGGGAGAGGGGTAGAGAGATAGAAACATTGTCGAGGAGAGAGAAGTATCACCAGTCTGCTGCCTACTGCACACCTCCTACTGGGGATCGAGCCCACCGAACCAGTGACCTCTTGGTTCAGATTCATGGGTCAGCGCTCCACCCCCGAACCACAGGAGGATTCTGATGGCACAGCAGCTGGTGCGGGCAGTGGCTGCTGGTGGCTGAGGGTGGGAATGAATGAGGTGTGATGTTGCCCTGAGGACTGAGGGCCAGCCGAGAGGAAGCCCTGGGCTACCACTCGCCGTCTGTGGCCTGGGGCGAATGACCGGTCCTTTCTGACTGCGTTCGGTTCCCTCATCTGTAAGCTGGGAGGGACGGCTCGCTGGGGAGTCGCGCAGTGTAAATGAGACCGCATCTGCAGAGCTTCACACCGCCCAGCACACGCAGAATCATGGCCATTGGCTGCTTGTTGTGGTTAATCCTCACCCGAGGATATTTTCCCATTGATTTTAGAGAGAGTGAAAGGGAGGGAGTGGAGAGAGCATCGACGTGAGAGACACACGTCGATTGAATGCACCCCGTCCACGGCTGGGGATCGAGCTTGTAATCAGAATCGAACCCGGGACCCTTCAGTCTGTGGGCTGACACTAACCACGGAGCCAAATGGGTGAGGGCTGTCAGTGTCGTAAAGCTGAGTGGGAGGTGGACAGTTTTTCTTGGGAAAGGTGAGCATGAAAGAGATCACGAAAATGCATGCGAATGGAAGTAGGCAGGCCCTGAGGGGAGGCGGGACAACGTTCTGTGTGTAAATCCTGACAGCGGGGACTGACACGCGGCATTCCCTCCCTCTAGCAGGCAGCCCCCAGGCCTCTCGGGAGCCCGCACCTGCCCCCGGACCTGGGGGCCTGGGGCACGCCCAGGTGCTTCTAGCGCGGAAGTGAGCTGCACACCTTCTGAGAGCAGCGCCTTCTGAGAAAAGCCACAGGCCTGGACTGCCTCGCCCCTCAGCCACGCCGCGCGGGGCAGAGTCGTGGCTGCGGCCCCTGAGCCTCAGTCACTGCTCTTGCCCCTGCATCCCTCCCCGCTGCCTCTCCCCGCACTCGCACTCGGAGCGGGCGTCCAGTTCTGGGGGAGGGCCGGTCCCTTTGCCTTCAGAGAACATGGCTTTGCCGGAGGCTCCTTGTCTGATGGGGGAGGTGGGGGTTGGTCACTCTCTCCTGAAAACGCGTGTGGGAGCTGGCTCTCCCCAGGAAAAGGCCCGGAGGCAGTTTGGGTGGAGACTGACCCAGAGGTGAACATGAAGTCAGAGAAGGGGGCATCAGATTCGGGGAAGCAGAGCGGCGAGGAGCGGGGAGTCCTCGCTGAGCTCTGGCTGCACCCCGCCTCCCTCTCCAGAAGGAGGGGATGCCCGGCACAGCAGGGCCAGGGAGAGCTGGAGAGGCGGGGAGAGGGCCAGGCTTCTCAGGAAGGCGCCTGAAGTCCCCGGCAGGAGGCCCGTTTGTTATTACACCCAGTGCCCTCCTCGGGCCTTTCCAGGCTGCGGAGTGTGTGATTCTGCACTTTCTGAGCTAACGGAACTTCCTCTTCGCAGGGAGAGAGGGGAAATGGACCCAGTCGACTGGAGAGGAAATTCTGTGAACTGTGTTTCCCAGCTTTGCAATGGCTGCAGTCAGTCCGCTCCTCTTCCCCAAAATATCTCCCCCCGCCCAGCACACACACCATTGTGGGGCCCACACCCACTGCCCCCCTGTGCCCGGCAGCCCAGGGGTGCGGGCCTGTGCCCCCCGGGCAGCACCTGGTATTGGGGAGCGGCAGGTTGAACGGTACGTGCAGATGTTATCGAGTGCCAGCCCCGAGGACACGATGTGGTGAGAGGCGTGACTCATCTGTTTCCTGCCCTGGTCACGCGTTTGGGGGTTTCTTTTAAAGCAAACCCACGATTTAAAAGTCAATGTGTTTTATCAATGACCCACAGCACCTTTTCTCACTAACAACTTGATCTTGACTTCCCCTGTCCCCCCCCCCCCCCCAAAACATTCGCGAAAGGTGGAGATGCAATCGACACTGCCCGGGAGGGCAGCTGGTCAAAGGTAGAGTGAGTCAGGGAGTGGAGGGGGCAGAGGGGCCTGGCTGAAGGCATTTCTTGTCGTCGGCATTGCATTTCCTCCAGAAACACAGTGTCAGGCACCTCGCTGTGCCAGGCAGGGCCCAGCCCGGGTCCAAGTGGGGAACAAGAGAGGCCCCGGTTCAGGGAGGCCCCATAGGTTATGAAGATAAACATCAAGCTAATACAAAGACTAACGACTACGATCTTATAATCAGTGATAAGTTCCATGAAGAACCTAAAATGCCACCCAAGGGCTGGGGGCGGGAGGCCGTGTCAAAGGGGGAGCCCGGGCCCCCATGGCAGCCTTGTACAGCCCGGGAGAGGAAACCGAGGCCCAACTGCCGTTCCAACCTCCCCCAAGACGGACCTTGGCCGTCAGCGCCAGGAAGGCCACGCCACACGCCTCTCCAGCCCCCGCAGCGAGGAGACCGGGCATGACAGCAACCCTGGCCGTTTCCTCCCCAGAGAAGGTGATGTGGTCTAAATGCCAGCCTTTCTCCTCTGTTCTCAGCTCCCCGCCCTCTCCCAGCAACACCCTCCGTGGGGCACAGCTCACACCCATTGCTGGTGGGACGATGCCTGATTCAGGAATCAATAAGGCAAACCAGGTCTTCACATTCATTCCGTGACTTCGGAGAAGCGGAGAGGAGTAACGGGACGATGTGTCTTCATCGGTCAGGCTGCCATAGGCGCAGGCCGAGAGCCATTTCATTCCCGCAGTTCCGGAGGCTGGGCAGTGCAGGGTCCAGTGCCAGAGGGTTCCGTTTTTGGGGAGGACTCTTTCTGGTTTGCAGATGGGCCCCCTCTCCCTTTGTCCTCATGTGGCCGAGGGAGGGATTTAAGAAAGGGGAGAGGACCCGGCCGGTGTGGCTCAGTGGTTGAGCGTCGACCCATGCACCAAGAGGTCACTAGTTCAATTTCTGGTCAGGGCACAGGCCCAGGTTTTCATGCTCGATCCCCAGTAGGGGGTGATGTTTCTCTCTCATTGAGGTTTCCATCTCTCTACCCTTCTCCCTCTCTCTAAAAATCAATAAGAACATATTTTTAAAAATAAAAACAATCTATGTTTTTTAAAGAAAGGGGGAAAGGGAGAGGGGGGAAAGGGAGAAGGGGAAAGGGAGAGGGGGAAGGGAGAGAGAGCCTGCAAGAGGGAGACATCGGGTCTCTCTTCTTATAAAGGCACTAATCTCATCATGGGGCCCCACCCTCATGACCTCATTTAACCCTAATCGCTTTCTAATACCTTCAAATTAGGGGATTCCGGCGTGAAAGGCTCTGCTCATCCCTTGACGGGTGACCACAAACCCTGGGTGCGGGGGTGAGGACTCAGGGAGAGACACCGAGGCCGCGCAGCCAGCGCGCAGTCAGCATGCTCTGCTTGAGGAGCAGCGGCTGTGTCCCTCAGCTCTGTGAGCGACAGAGCCAGGCTCCGGCTTTCACCAGCCTCGCAGCCCCAGCCACATCCTCCCAGGCTGTGCTGTTCCGTAGCCAATTGCAGCCTCGTGCGGGGTTCGCTGGAGGCTTTTGGTAAGTCCGTCTGTCTGCAGAGGTGGTGAGCTCTGGCGTCGGCCTGGGGCAGACTGGCATAAGATAGGCAAATGCCTGCGTATGGGGTGCCACACCTGGATGCCTCCCCCGGCACAGGAAGGAGGGGTTCATGGATGGTAAGGCCCCAGAATGGCCTGGAGAGGACAGAAATATCCTTCAGGGTCCTGCCCCCTCCCCTGCGGCACCCTGACCCTGGTGGTGTTTCTCACCCTCCAGGTCCCCACACTCCCATCTGCCCACCCCTCAGGGCAGCTCCTCCAAGTACCACCTGCCTCAGAACCCCAGCATTCATCCTCCCAGCTTCTCCCCAGGCCCAAGGCGGCTCCCGGGGACCTGGCCCCAGCAAGGCACCGGGCACAGGCTGAGCTGCGCGGGCGCTGCGCTGACTCCCGTCTCACTCAGTGTGAGAATCCCTCCTGCCGACCAGTGCTGGGTGGATGGTCCTGCTGTCATCAAACTCCACCCTCCGCGCCCACTGCCCCTAAGGCACCGCCCCTCCCCGTCCATACCTTTAAATGCCCACTGGATGCTGAGGGCCCCCCCACGGCCCGCAGGGCTTCTCCCCTGAACCCCGAAGCCTCCTGGGCAGCCTTTCGCCGTGATGATGTCCTGCTTCCCACTCCCTTGGTCCCCAGGCCGCCCCTCCGGAGGACACGGTGCCCCCAGCCACCCAGCCGTTCCCTCCACACCACACTGATCCTCTGGGAAGGTCCTATCAGCTCTACCTTCCAAACAGGATCATCCAACCACTGTTACCACCCCACTCGCCCTTCCAGGCCCACCACCCTTGCGCCTCAGGGACCACGGCGCGGCCCGCGGCCCCCTGTGCTCCTTGGTCCCATCGGTGCGGCCTGCGCAGCGCACTTAGTCTAGGGCAGCAGTCAGTGCGCCCTTTACAAAGCAGGGAAGCCCGGCCTGCGTGCCTCAGGGCTTCAGCCTCGACCTATGACCCAAGAGTTCACAGTTCAATTCCCGGTCAGGGCACATGCCTGGGTTCCGGACTTGATCCCCAGTGTGGGGCGTGCAGGAGGCAGCCGATCAATGATTCTCTCTCATCAATGATGCTTCTACCTCTCTCTCTCTCCCCTCCTCTCTGAAACCAATACAAATCTACTTTAAAAATAAAAATAGAGTGTCATCTGTGCAGCATCCTTAGTCTGGGACCCTGACAGTGTGGTCTTTATAAAGTAGAACTCAGGTCATGTTAACCCTCTGCTGGAAGCCCCCTCTTTGGCCAGACACAAGGTCAAGTGCAAAAGCGCTGGTGTCTGCCGACTGGCCTGACCGCCTCCCGCACTCCCCTTGGCCGGTCCCGGGCAGGCCCTGGTTCTTCCCAGGTCTCCCCTGGACCCCTTCCCCGTTTTATTGATGTGTTTCCCTGATGGAGCCTCCTTGGCGAGGCCTTTGCCAACCCCCCTGTCTGAGTGCCCTCCCCACCTCTGCCCCACCCCCCTAGACCCAGCTCTCTCCGTCACTAACCCTTGCCTGGAGCGGTAGGACCTGTGGGTGTGTGTATTGGCTCAGAGTTGGGCTCTCCCAATAAAGAGGAGGCCTGTGGGGGCAGGGACTTGCTCTCCTGGGCTCACTCCTGCACTCCCAGGACCCTGAGCACAGAGGAGGCCCTCCGTTTGTATTTGCTGAAGGAGGGAGGGAAGGAAGGAAGGAGAGAGGGAGGGAGGGAGGGAGGGAGAGAGGGAGGGAGGGAGGGAAGGAAGGAAGGAGGGAAGGGGAAAGGGAGGGAGGGAAGGAAAGAAGGAGGGAGGGAAAGGGGAGGGAGGGAGGAAGGGAAGGGGGAAGGGAGGGAGGGAGAGAGGGAGGGAGGGAGGGGAGGAGGAGGGAGGGAGGGAA